>NW_024714715.1:0-10152 GCF_018991925.1 Homarus americanus
CACCTTTCACACTCTCAGGTACACACCTCTCACACTCCCAGGTACCCTGTGACACTCCCTGGTACTGACACTCCAGGCTACCTCAGACACTTGGTGTACACCCTCAGACACTCCTAGGTACACACCCTGTGACAATTCTGCAGGCACATCTCTGACACTCTGTGTACACTGCTGACACCGCCAGGTACACTTCTGACACCCATGTACACCTCCGACACCCCAGGTACACCTCCTGGACCTCCCAGGTACTCCTGTGACACTCCTGGTACCTCTGACACTCCCAGGTACACTGCTGATAATACAGGTACACCTCAGACACTGCCACAGGCCACCTCAGACACCGCCAGGTACACCTCAGACACTCCCAGGTACACCTCAGACCTCCAAGGTGCACCCTGGACACTCCTGCGTACCTCAGACACTCCTGCAAGTACACCTCTGACACTTGTGTACACCTCAGACACCTCCCAGTACACTGCCATGGCCCAGGTACACCTCTGCCACCCAAAGTACACCTCTGACACTCCTGCAGGTACACCTCCGACACCCTTGTGTACAATTGACACTCCCAGTACACACTTCACACTCCCAGGTACACCACTGACACTCCCAGGTGCCACCCGACCCCAGGGGACACCTCTGACATTCCCTGGGTACACCTCTCCTGACACTCCCCAGGTACACGTCCAACACTCCCAGATACACCTCTGACACTCCCAGGTACAGCCCTGACACCTCCCAGGTACACCTGTGACACTCCCAGGCACACCTGTGACACTCCCAGGTACACCTCCGACACTCCCAGGTACAACTCCGGACACTCCCAGGGTAAACGTCCGATACCCTAGGTACACCTCCTGACACCTTGCGTACACCTCTGACACCTGTGTACAATCTGACACTCCCGGTGCCATCTCTGACACTCCCAGGTACACTCTCAGACACCTCGGTACACCTCTGACACTCCCAGGTACACCTCTGGACACTCCTAGGTATTCCTCTGACACTCTGGTACATCTAAGCATACTCCCCAGGTACACCTGACACCCAGGTACACCTCAGACACTCCCAGGAACACCTCTGACA
Organism: Homarus americanus; assembly: GCF_018991925.1. NCBI lineage: Eukaryota > Metazoa > Arthropoda > Malacostraca > Decapoda > Nephropidae > Homarus > Homarus americanus. The sequence goes on from NW_024714715.1 coordinate 1,087, forward strand.
CTCCCAGGTACACCTCCGACACTCCTAGGTACACCTTTCACACTCTCAGGTACACCTCTCACACCTCCCAGGTACTCCTGCATACCTCTCTGGTACTCTCTCTGACACTCCCAGGTACACCTCAGACACTTGCACACCTCAGACACTCCTAGGTACACCTCTCTGTGACAATTCCCAGGCACATTCCTGACACTCCAGGTAACACTGCTGACACTGCCAGGTACACCTCACTCATGTACACCTCCGACACTTCCCAGGTACACCTCTTCTGACTCTCCCAGGTACTGCATTCTTGGTACTTTCTCGGACACCTCCTGTGTACACCTACATACTGCTGTGTGCTACCCCTTGTGACACTGCTAGGTACACTCAGACACTGCCAGGTACACCTCTGTGACACTCCCAGGTACCTGCCTCTCCAAGGTGCACTCTGACACTCCCAAGTGCACTGACAATTCCCAGGCACACCTCTGACACCTCCCAGGTACACACCTCAGACACTCCTTGTGTACACTGCTGACACTCCCAGGTGTGGCCACCCCTCTGCCACCCAAAGTACACCTCTGACACTCCCAGGTACACCTCCGACTCCCAGGTACACCTCCTGATACCCCAGGTACACTCACACTCCCAGGTACACCACTGACACTCCCAGGTACAACCTGACACCCCAGGACACCTCTGACACTCCCAGGCCACCTCTGACACTCCCAGGTACACTGATACTCCCAGGTACACCTCTGACACTCCCAGGAACACCTCTGACACCCTAGGTACTCCACTGACACTCCTGGTACACCCCTGACAATTTGCGGCACACCTCCGACACACTCCCAGGCACACCTCTGACACCTCCCAAGTTCTCCCACTGACATTCCTGGTACACCTCTGACACTCCCAGGTACACACGTCCAACACTTGTGATACAATTCCTGACACTCCCAGGTACATCTCTGACACTCCCAGGTACACCTGTGACACTCCTCCCAGGCACACCCGTGACACCCTGGTGCCACTCGACACTCCCAGGTACAACTCCGACACTCCCAGGTAAACGTCCGATACTCCTACACCTCAGACACTCCCAGGTACACCTCAGACACTCAGGGAACACCTCTGACACTCCCAGGTACACCTCCGGCCTCCTGGTACACCTCTCACCTCCCAGGTACACCTCTCACACTCCCAGGTGCTCCTGTGACACTCCCTGGTACTTCTCTGACACTCCCAGGTACACCTCAGACACTCCCAGGTACACCTCAGACACTCCTAGGTACACCTCAGACACTCCCAGGCACATCTGACACTCCCAGGTACCTGCTGACACTGCCAGGTACACTTCTGACACTCCATGTACACCCTCCGACCTCCCAGGTACACCTCTGACACTCCCAGGTACTCCTGTGACACTCCTAGTTGCTTCTCTGACCTTCCAGGTACACCGCTGATACTGCCAGGTACACCTCAGACACTGCCAGGTACACCTCAGACACTGCCAGGTATGCCTCAGACACTCCCAGGTACACTCAGACAATCAAAGTGCACCTCACACTCCCAAGTGCACCTCAGACACTCCCAGGCACACCTCTGACACCAGGTACACCTCAGACACTCCCAGGTACACCTCCTGAAACTCCCAGGTACACCTCTGACACTCCCAAGTACACCTCAGACCTCCCAGGTACTCCTGTCTGACACTCCCTGGTACTTCTCTGACAGTCCCAGGTACACCTCTGACACTGCCAGGTACACCTCAGACACTCCCAGGTACACCTCAGACACTGCCAGGTACCTCAGACACTCCCAGGTACACCTCCAGACAATCCAGTGCCTCTGGCTCCCAGGTGCACCTCGACACTCCCAGGCACCTCTGACCTCCCAGTACACCTCAGACCTCCCAGGTACACCTCTGGCACTCCCAGGTACACCTCTGACCTCCCAGGTATGCCTCCAGACACTCCCAGGTGCACCTCAGACACTCCCAGGTACACCTCAGACACTCAGGTGCACCTCTGACACTCCCAGGTGCACCTCTGACACTCCCAGGTGCACCTCCGATACTCCCAGGTGCACCCTCTGACCTCCCAGGTACACCTCTGACACTCCTAGGTACTCTCTGTCACTCCTTGATACACCTCTAACACTCCCAGGTGCACCGCTGACACTCCCAGGTACACCACTGACACTGCCAGGTACACCTCAGACACTGCCAGGTACACCTCAGACACTGCCAGGTACACCTCAGACACTGCCATGTACACCTCAGACACTCCCAGGTACACCTCTGACACTCCCAGGTACACCTCTGACACTCCCAAGTTCTCCACTGACATTCCCTGGTACACCTCTGACACTCCCAGGTACACGTCCAACACTCCCAGATACACCTCTGACACTCCCAGGTACATCTCTGACACTCCCAGGTACACCTGTGACACTCCCAGGTACACCTGTGACCTCCCAGACTACCTCCGACACTCCCAGGTACAACTCCAACCTCAGGTAAACGTCCGATACTCCCTAGGTACACCTCACACCTCCCAGGCACCTCTGACCTCCTGGGTGATAATCTGCCTCCCTGGTACATCTCTGACACTCCAAGGTACACCTCAGACATCCTCTGGTACACCTCTGACCTCCCAGGTACACCTCTGACACTCCTAGGTATTCCTCTGACCTCCTGGTACATCTAAGACACTCTTCTCCTAGGTACACCTCCCAACCTCCCAGGTACACCTCTGACACTCTAGGTACCTCAGACACTCCCAAGAACACCTCAGAACACTCCCAGGTACACCTCCTGGCCTCCCAGGTACCTCTGACACTCCCAGGTACACCTCCGATACTCCCAGGTACCTCCCCAGCACTCCCAGGTACCTCGGCACTCCTAGGTGCTCCTCTGTCACTCCCTAATCCCCTCTAACACTCCCAGGTGCACCGCTGACACTCCCAGAGTACACCGCTGACACTGCCAGGTACATCAGACACTGCCAGGTACACCTCAGACACTGCCAGGTACACACCTCTGGCTGCCATGTACACCTCTGACACTCCCAGGTGCACCTCCTGACCTCCCAGGTACACCCCAGACACTCCCAGGTACCGCCTCACATTCAGGCCACCATCCGACACTCCCAGGTACACCTCCTGACACTCCCAGGTACACCTCCGACACTCTCAGGTACACCTCTGACACTCCCAGAGTACACCTTTGCTCCCAGGTACTCCCAGCATGCCCTAGTACACCTCCTGACATTCCCATTACACCGCTGACACTGCCAGGTACACCTCTGACACCAGGCCTCCACTGAGCACTCCCTGGTACACTGACACTCCAGGTACCTCTGACACTCAAGGTACACCTCTGACACTCAGTACCTCCGACACTCCAGGTACACCTCTGACTCTCCCCTGGTACACCTCTGGCCTCCCAGGTACCTCTGACACTCCCGGTACAACTCCGACACTCCAGGTAAACCTCCGTGCTCTGGGCCACACCTCCCCTGACACTCCCAGGTACACCTCAGAAACTCCCTGGTACATCTGGCACTCCCAGGTGCACCTCTTTCACCCCCTGGTTCTCCCCTGACACTCCCAGGTACACCTGAACACTCCCGGGCACCTCCCAGGCACTCCCAGGTACACCTCTGACACTTCCAGGTACACCTCCAGACACTCCTGGGTACCTCTCCTCCCAGGTACACCTCTGACTCTCCTGTTTTTATCTGACACTCCCAGGTATCTCCTGAGATGGCCTCAGCACTCCCAGGTACACCTCCGACACTCCTAGGTACCTCTCTTTTACTCCAGTTACCTCTCACACTCCAGGTGCTCTGTGACCTCCTGGTCTTCTCTGACACTTGGGTATGCCTCAGACATGCTCCCAGGTGCACCTCCAGACACTCCCTATAGGTGCACCTCAGACCCCACTCCCAGGCACATCTCCTGACACTCCCAGGTACACTGCTGACACTGCCAGGTACCTTCTGACCTCCAAGTACACCTCCGACACTCCCAGGTACACCTCTGACACTCCCAGGTACTCCTGCTTGACACTCCCTGGTACTTCTCTGACACTCCCAGGTACACCGCTGATACTGCCAGGTACACCTCGAACACTGCAAGGCCACACCTCAGACACTGCAGGTACACCTCAGCACTCCCAGGTACACCTCAGACTCTCCCAAGGTGCTCTGACACTCTAGAGTGCACCTCAGACACTCCCAGGCACACCTCCTGACCTCCCAGATACACCTCCGAACCTCCTGGGTACACCACTTCAACCTCTCCCCTGACCTCCCAGTGCCTCGGGCACTCAGGTACACCTCCGACCTCCCAGGTACCTCCGGCTCCCAGGTACACTTCTCCCACACTCCCAGGTACACCGCTGACCTCCCAGGTACAACTCCGACACTCCCAGGTAAACCTCCGATTCTCCCTAGGTGCCTGACACTCCCAGGTACACCTCTGACACTCCTAGGCCACCACCTCAGACACTCCCAGGTACACCTTTGACACTCCCAGGTACCCCCAGACACTCCCAGGTACACTTGTCACACTCCCAGGTACCTCCGACCTCCCAGGTACACCTCCAGACACTCCCAGGTACCTCAGACACTCCACAGGCACACCTCCTGGCACTCCCAGGTGCACTGCTGACACCAGGTCCACCTCCTGACCTCCCATGTACACCTCCGACACTCCCAGGTACACCTCCTGACACTCCCAGGTACTCCACAGGCATTCCCTGCTTTCTGCCCCTGACACTCCCAGTTTTGCCTCCGACACTCCCAGGTACCTCTGACCTCCCAAGTTCTCCACTGTTCCTAATTTTCTCTGACCTCCAGGCCACGTCCAACCTCCCAGATACACCTCCTGGCCTCCCAGGTACATCTCTGACAGCACTCCCAGGCCACACCTGTGACACTCCCAGGTACACCTCCGACTTTCTCCCAGGTACAACTCCGACACTCCCAGGTAAACGTCCGATACTCCCTGCATTACACCTCCTGACACTCCAGGTACACCTCTGGCTTGCTCCTGGGTGATAATCTGACACTCCCTGGTACATCTCTGCCACTCCAGGTACACCTCAGACACTCCCTGGTGCACATCTGACACTCCCAGGTACACCTCTGAAAAACACTCCCTAGGTATTCCTCCTGACACTCCTGGTGTACATCTAAAGACACTCCCAGGTGCACCTCCAGACCTCCCAGGTACACCTCGAACACTCCAGGAAAACCTCCCGGCTTGCTCCCAGGTACACCTCAAACCTCCTGGGTACAGCTTTCACACTCTCAGGTGCCTCTCACACTCCCAGGTACTCCTGTGACACTCCCTTGTGCTTCTCCTGACTTGCTCCCAGAGTACACACTCAGACACTCCCAGGTACACCTCCAGAACACTCCTAGGTACACCTCCAGACACTCCCAGGCACATCTCTACGGCCTCCAGGTACACTGCTGACACTGCCAGGTACACTTCTGACACTCCATCCTTGCACCTCCAACACTCCCAGGTACACCTCCTGACTCTCCCAGGCTCCTGCTTGTTGCTCCTTGGTGCTTCTCTGACACTCCCAGGTACACCGCTGATGCCAGGTACACTCAGACACTGGTACACCTCGAACACTGCCAGGTACACCTCCAGACACTCCCAGGTACACCTCCAGACTCTCCAGGTGCACCTCCCAAGCACTCCCAAGTGCCTCCAGACACTCCCAGGCACACCTCTGACATTCCCAGGCCACACCTCCAGACACTCCCAAGGTACCATGACCTCCCAGGTACACCTCTGCCCTCAAAAATGCACCTCTGGCCTCCCAGGTACCTCCGACACTCCCAGGTACACCTCCGACCTCCCAGGTACCTTCTTTCTCACACTCCCAGGTACTCGGCCTCCCAGTGCAGCTCCATTTCCACTCCCAGGTAAACCTCCAGATGTCTAAATTTTTCCTCCCAACACTCCCAGGTACACCTCCTGACACTCCCTAGGTACCTCAGACACTCCCAGGTACACCTCAGACACTCCCAAGGTACACCTCCTGACCTCCCAGGTACACCTCTGACACTCCCAGGTACACCTCCGATTCTCCCGTTACACCTCCCCAGCCTCCCAGGCACCTCTGGCCTCTAAGGTACTCCTCTGTCCTCCTGATACACCTCCTAACATTCCCAGGTGCACCATGTGCTCCCAGGTACACCGCTGACACTACCAGGTACACCTCAGACACTGCCAGGTACACCTCCAGACACTGCCAGGTACACCTCTGAGCACTGCCATACCTGAACCTCCCAGGTACACCTCTGGAGGCTCCCAGGTACACCTCTGCCACTCCCAGGTACACCCAGGCACTCCCAGGTGCCACTTCTCCACCTCCCAGGTACACATCCGACACTCCCAGTGCCTCCTGACACTCCCAGGTACACCTCCGACACTCTCCAGGCCCACCTCTGACACTCCCAGGTACACCTTTCCTCCCCAGGTACTCACTGACATGCCCTGGTACACCTCTGACATTCCCACGTACACCACCCCAGCTTTTCCAGGCCTCTGACACTCCATGTACACCTCCGGCTTACTCCCAGGTACACCTCTGCCCCTGGGTACTCACGGCACTCCCTGGTACACCCCTGGCCTCCCAGGTACACCTCCTGACACTCCAAAGGTACACCTCTGACACTCCCAGGTACACCTCCGACCTCCCAGGTACACTGGCTCTCCTGGTACACCTCCTGACACTCCCAGGTACACCTCTGACACTCCCCATCGACACTCCCAGGTAAACCTCCGATACTCTGGGTACCTCTCTGACCTCCCAGGGAACACCTCAGAAGCTCCTGGTGCCTCTGGCACTCCCGGGTACCTCTTTCACCCCTGGTTCTCCCCCTGACCTCCAGGTACACCTCAGGCACCTCCCAGGCACACCTCAAGCACTCCCAGGTACACCTCCTGACACTCCAGGTACCTCGAACCTCCCTAGGTACACCTCTCCCTCTGGGTACCTCTGACTCTCCCTGGTACACCTCTGGCCACTCCCAGGTACTCCCTGTGACACTCCCTGGTGCTTCTCTGTTGCTCCCAAGTACACCTCCGGCTTACTCCCGTGCCTCTCACCCTCCCAGGTACACCCTCTCCCACACACTCCCAGGTGCTCCTGTGACTTACTCCCTGTTGCTTCTCTGACCTCTGGGTAGCACCTCCAGACACTCCCAGGTACACCTCAGACACTCCTAAGGTACACCTCAGACACTCCCAGGCACATCTCTGACACTCCCAGTGCACTGCTGACACTGCAGGTGCACTTCTGACCTCCATGTACCTCCGACACTCCCAGGTACCTCTGACACTCCCAGGTACTCCTGTGACACTCCTGGTAGCCTCTGACACTCCCAGGCCACACCGCTGACACTGCCAGGTACACCTCCAGGCACTGCCAGGTACACCTCACACACTGCCAGGTATACCTTGAACACCTCCCCAGGTACACCTCCAGACAATCCAAGTGCACCTCGGCACTCCCCAGTGCACCTCCAGACACTCCCAGGCACACCTCTGACACTCCCAGGTACACCTCCAGACACTCCAAGGGCCCACACCGCTGACTCTCCCAGGTACACCTCTGACCTCCCAAGTACACCTCTGGCTTGCTCCCAGGTACACCTCCCGACACTCTGGTACACCTCCAACACTCCCAGGTACCCTTCTCACACACTCCCAGGTACACCTCTGACCTCCAGGTACACTCCGACACTCCCAGGTAAACCTCCGATTCTGCTGGGTACACTACAGGCACTCAGGTACACCTCCTGGCCTCCTAGGTACACCTCAGACACTCCCAGGTACCTCCTCAGACACTCCCAAGGTACACCTCTGTACTCCCAGTACACCTCTGACACTCCCAGGCCACCTCCGATACTCCTAGGCCACCTCTGACTTGCTCCCAGGTACATCTCTGACCTCCTAGAGTACTCCTCTGTCCACTCACTGATACCTCTAACACTCCCAGGTGCACCACGCTGACACTCCCAAGTACCGCTGACTTTTGCCAGGTACACCTCCAGACACTGCCAGGTACACCTCAGACACTGCCAGGTACACCTCCAGACACTGCCATGTGCCCTCGAACACTCCCAGGTACCTCTGGCCTCCCAGGTACACATCCTGACACTCCCAAGTTCTCCACTGGCATTCCCTGGTGCCCCTCACAACCTCCCCAGGTACACGTCCAACACTCCCAGATACACCTCCTGACACTCCCAGGCCCATCTCTGACACTCCCAGGTACACCTGTGACCTCCCAACAGGTGCACCTGTGACACTCCCAGGTACACCTCCGACACTCCCAGGAGTACCAACTCCGACACACCCAGGTAAACGTCCCGATACTCCTAGGTACACCTCTGACACTCAGGTACACCTCTGACCTCCTAGGTGATAATCTGACACTCCCTGTTTATCTCTGGCTTACTCCCAGGTACCTCAGACACTCCCTGGTACACCTCTGACCTCCCAAGGTACACCTCTCCCAAGCACTCCTAGGTATTCCTCTGACACTCCTGGTACATCTAAGACACTCCCAGGTACCTCAGACACTCCCAGGTACACCTCAGACACTCCCAAGGAACACCTCTGAGCACTCCCAGGTACACCTCCGACACTCCTAGGTACCTTTGCTCCAGGCCACACCTCCCACACACTCCCCAGGTACTCATGCTTGACACTCCTGGTGCTTCTCTGACACTCCCAGGTACACCTCAGACACTCCCAGGTACACCTCAGACACTCCTAAATTTGCACCTCAGACGCTCCCAGGCATCTGACCTCCCAGGTACTGCTGTGACACCTGCCAGGTGCCTTCTGACACTCATGCTTCCACCTCAAACCTCCCAGGTACCTCTGACACTCCCAGGCCACTCCTGTGACACTCCTTGGTACTTCTCCTGACACTCCCAGGTACACCGCTGATACTGCCAGGCCACACCTCCGAACACACCACCAGGTACACCTCAGGCCACTGCCAGGTACACCTCAGACACTCCCAGGTACACCTCCAGACTCTCC
>NW_024714716.1:0-56271 GCF_018991925.1 Homarus americanus
AACAGGCTTTGTGTGAAATATAACAGAGTCTAGGACTGCTTTTAGTATCCTGGTGGTCCAGAAGTAGCGTTACCCGGTCACAGTCGTGGGCTCGTGGGCCCTGGGTTCGAATCCTGGCGGGGTGGTGTGTTCATTGTATGTAGAAGTCAGCATGCTTTATTGGGCTAATGAAATACATATGGATCCTCGTGTTTCGATGCCGGATTTGGTAAAACGTTATTCTGACTACGTATGTGATACGGGCAAGCCCCATTAGAGGTTCACTGCGCCATAAGCTCGTTGAACAGGCTTTGTGTGAAATATATCATTGTCTAGGACTGCTTTTAGTATACTGGTGGTCCAGAGGTAGCGTTCCCCGGTCACATTCATGGGCTCGTGGGCCATCCGTTCGAATCCTGGCGGGGTGAGGTGTTGATTGTATGTCGAAGTCCGCGTGCTTTATTCGGCTAATGAAATATATATGGATCCTCGTGTTTCAAAGCCGGCTTTTGTAAAACGTTCCTCTGACCACCTAGGTGATACGGGTAGTCCCCATTAGAGGTTCACGGCGCCATAAGCTCGTTGAACAGGCTTGGTGTGAAATATAACAGAGTTACGACTGCTTTTAGTATCCTGGTGGTCCAGAGGTAGCGTTCGCCGGTCACAGTCGTGGGTTCCTGGGCCGTGGGTTCGAATCTTGGTGGGGTGGCGCGTTCATTGTATGTAGAAGTCCGCGTTCTTTATTGGGCTAATGAAATACATATGGATCCTCGTGTTTCGAAGCCGGATTTGGTAAAACGTTACTCTGACCACCTACGTGATACGGGTAGTCCCCATTAGAGGTTCACGGCGCCATAAGGTCGTTGAACAGGCTTTGTGTGAAATATAACAGAGTCTAGGACTGCTTTTAGTATCCTGGTGGTCCAGAGGTAGCGTTCTCCAGTCACAGTCATGGGCTCGTGGGCCGTGGGTTCGAATCCTGGCGGGGTGAGGTGTTCATTGTATGTAGATGTCCGCTTGCTTTTTTGGGCTAATGAAATACATATGGATCCTCCTATTTCGAAGCCGGATTTTGTAAAACGCTACTCTGACCACAGACGTGATACGGCTAGTCCCCATAAGAGGTTCACGGCGCCATAAGGTCGTTGAACAGGCTTTGTGTGAAATATAACAGAGTCTAGGACTGCTTTTAGTATCCTGGTGGTCCAGAGGTAGCGTTCTCCAGTCACAGTCATGGGCTCGTGGGCCGTGGGTTCGAATCCTGGCGGGGTGAGGTGTTCATTGTATGTAGATGTCCGCTTGCGTTATTGGGCTAATGAAATACATATGGATCCTCCTGTTTCGAAGCCGAATTTGGTCAAACGCTACTCTGACCACAGACGTTATACGGCTAGTCCCCATTAGAGGTTCACGGCGCCATAAGGTCGTTGAACAGGCTTTGTGTGAATTATAACAGAGTCTAGGACTGCTTTTAGTATCCTGGTGGTCCAGAAGTAGCGTTCCCCGGTCACAGTCGTGGGCTCGTGGGCCGTGGGTTCGAATCCTGGCGGGGTGGCGTGTTCATTGTATGTAGAAGTCCGCATGCTTTATTGGGCTAATGAAATACATATGGATCCTCGTGTTTCGAAGCCGGATTTGGTAAAACGTTACTCTGACCACCTACGTGATACGGCTAGTCCCCATTAGAGGTTCACGGCGCCATAAGGTCGTTGAACAGTCTTTGTGTGAAATATAACAGAGTCTAGGACTGCTTTTAGTATCATGGTGGTCCAGAAGTAGCGTTACCCGGTCACAGTCGTGGGCTCGTGGGCCGTGGGTTCGAATCCTGGTGGGGTGGTGTGTTCATTGTATGTAGAAGTCAGCATGCTTTATTGGGCTAATGAAATACATATGGATCCTCGTGTTTCGAAGCCGGACTTGGTAAAACGTTACTCTGACCACAGACGTGATACGGGAAGTCCCCATTAGAGGTTCACTGCTCCATAAGCTCATTGAACAGGCTTTGTGTGAAATATAACATTGTCTAGGAGTGCTTTTAGTATCCTGGTGGTCCAGAGGTAACGTTCCTCGGTCACAGTCATGGGCTCGTGGGCCATCGGTTCGAATCCTAGCGGGGTGAGGTGTTGATTGTATGTCGAAGTCTGCGTGCTTTATTCCGCTAATGAAATATATATGGATCCTCGTGTTTCGAAGCCGGATTTGGTAAAACGTTACTCTGACCACCTACGTGATACGGCTAGTCCCCATTAGGGGTTCATGGCGCCATAAGGTCGTTGAACAGGCCTTGTGTGAAATATAACAGAGTCTAGGACTGCTTTTAGTATCCTGGTGGTCCAGAAGTAGCGTTCCCCGGTCACAGTCGTGGGCTCGTGGGCCGTGGGTTCGAATCCTGGCGGGTTGGCGTGTTCATTGTATGTAGAAGTCCGCGTGCTTTATTGGGCTAATGAAATACATATGGATACTCGTGTTTCGAAGCCGGATTTGGTAAAACGTTACTCTGACCACCTACGTGATACGGGTAGTCCCCATTAGAGGTTCACGGCGCCATAAGCTCGTTGAACAGGCTTTGTGTGAAATATAAACGAGTTACGACTGCTTTTAGTATCCTGGTGGTCCAGAGGTAGCGTTCGCCGGTCACAGTCGTGGGTTCCTGGGCCGTGGGTTCGAATCTTGGTGGGGTGGCGCGTTCATTGTATGTAGAAGTCCGCGTCCTTTATTGGGCTAATGAAATATATATGGATCCTCTTGTTTCGAAGCCGGATTTGGTAAAACGTTACTCTGACCACCTACGTGATACGGGTAGTCCCCATTAGAGGTTCACGGCGCCATAAGGTCGTTGAACAGGCTTTGTGTGAAATACAACAGAGTCTAGGACTGCTTTTAGTATCCTGGTGGTCCAGAAGTAGCGTTCCCCGGTCACAGTCGTGGGCTCGTGGGCCGTGGGTTCGAATCCTGGCCGTGGTGGCGTGTTCATTGTATGTAGAAGTCCGCGTGCTTTATTGAGCTAATGAAATACATATGGATCCTCGTGTTTCGACGCCGGATTTGGTAAAACGTTACTCTGACCACGTATGTGATACGGGTAATCCCCATTCGAGGTTCACGGCGCCATAAGGTCGTTGAACAGGCTTTGTGTGAAATATAACAGAGTCTAGGACTGCTTTTAGTATCCTGGTGGTCCAGAAGTAGCGTTCCCCGGTCACAGTCGTGGGCTCGTGGGCCGTGGGTTCGAATCCTGGCCGTGGTGGCGTGTTCATTGTATGTAGAAGTCCGCGTGCTTTGTTGGGCTAATGAAATACATATGGATCCTCGTGTTTCAAAGCCGGATTTGGTAAAACGTTCCTCTGACCACCTACGTGATACGGGTAGTCCCCATTAGAGGTTCACGGCACCATAAGCTCGTTGAACAGGCTTTGTGTGAAATATAACAGAGTTACGACTGCTTTTAGTATCCTGGTGGTCCAGAGGTAGCGTTCTCCGGTCACAGTCATGGGCACATGGGCCGTGGGTTCGAATCCTGGCGGGGTGAGGTGTTCATTGTATGTAGAAGTCCGCGTGCTTTATTGGGCTAATGAAATATATGTGGATCCTCGTGTTTCAAAGCCGGATTTGGTAAAACGTTCCTCTGACCACCTACGTGATACGGGTAGTCCCCATTAGAGGTTCACGGCGCCATAAGCTCGTTGAACAGGCTTTGTGTGAAATATAAAAGAGTTACGACTGCTTTTAGTATCCTGGTGGTCCAGAGGTAGCGTTCGCCGGTCACAGTCGTGGGTTCCTGGGCCGTGGGTTCGAATCTTGGCGGGGTGGCGCGTTCATTGTATGTAGAAGTCCGCGTGCTTTATTGGGCTAATGAAATATATATGGATTCTCTTGTTTCGAAGCCGGATTTGGTAAAACGTTACTCTGACCACCTACGTGATACGGGTAATCCCCATTAGTGGTTCACGGCGCCATAAGCTCGTTGAACAGGCTTTGTGTGAAATATAACAGAGTCTAGGACTGCTTTTAGTATCCTGTTGGTCCAGAGGTAGCGTTCTCCAGTCACAGACCATGGGCTCGTGGGCCGTGGGTTCGAATCCTGGCGGGGTAGGTGTTCATTGTATGTAGATATCCGCTTGCTTTATTGGGCTATTGAAATACATATGGATCCTCGTGTTTCGAAGCCGGATTTGGTAAAACGTTACTCTGACCACCTACGTGATACGGGTAGTCCCAATTAGAGGTTCACGGCGCCATAAGGTCGTTGAACAGGCTTTGTGTGAAATATAACAGAGTCTAGGACTGCTTTTAGTATCCTGGTGGTCCAGAAGTAGCGTTCCCCGGTCACAGTCGTGGGCTCGTGGGCCGTGGGTTCGAATCCTGGCGGGGTGGCGTGTTCATTGTATGTAGAAGTCCGCGTGCTTTATTGGGCTAATGAAATATATATGGATCCTCTTGTTTCGAAGCCGGATTTGGTAAAACGTTACTCTGACCACCTACGTGATACGGGTAATCCCCATTAGAGGTTCATGGCGCCATAAGCTCGTTGTACAGGCTTTGTGTGAAATATAACAGAGTCTAGGACTGCTTTGAGTATCCTGGTGGTCCAGAAATAGCGTTCCCCGGTCACAGTCATGGGCTCGTGGGCCGTGGGTTCGAATCCTGAATTGAGGTGGTGTGTTCATTGTATGTAGAAGTCAGCATGCTTTATTGGGCTAATAGAAATACATATGGATCCTCGTGTTTCAACCGGACTTAGTAAACGTTACTCTGACCACAGACGTGATACGGGAAGTCCCCATTAGAGGTTCACTGCTCCATAAGCTCATTGAACAGGCTTTGTGTGAAATATAACATTGTCTAGGAGTGCTTTTAGTATCCTGGTGGTCCAGAGGTAGCGTTCCTCGGTCACAGTCATGGGCTCGTGGGCCATCGGTTCGAATCCTAGCGGGGTGAGGTGTTGATTGTATGTCGAAGTCTGCGTGCTTTATTCCGCTAATGAAATATATATGGATCCTCGTTTTCGAAGCCGGATTTGGTAAAACGTTACTCTGACCACCTACGTGATACGGCTAGTCCCCATTAGGGGTTCATGGCGCCATAAGGTCGTTGAACAGGCCTTGTGTGAAATATAACAGAGTCTAGGACTGCTTTTAGTATCCTGGTGGTCCAGAAATGGCGTTCCCCGGTCACGATCGTGGGCTCGTGGGCCGTGGGTTCGAATCCTATGGCGGGTTGGCGTGTTCATTGTATGTAGAAGTCAGCGTGCTTTATTGGGCTAATAATACATATGGATACTGCGTGTTTTCAAGCCGGATTTGGTAAAACGTTACTCCTGACCACCTACGTGATCTGGTGGTCCCCATTAGGTTCACGGCGCCATAAGCTCGTTGAACAGGCTTTGTGAAATATAACAGAGGTCTAGGACTACTTTTAGTATCCTGGTGGTCAGAAATGGCGTTGCCAGTGCAGTCGTGGGCTGGAAGTGGGCCGTGGGTTCCGAATCCCTGGCGAGGTGGTGTGTTCATTGTATGTAGAAGTCAGCATGCTTTATTGGGCTAATGAAATACCTATGGATCCTCGTGTTTCGAAGCCGGATTTGGTAAAACGTTATTCTGACCACGTATGTGATACGGGTAAGCCCCATTAGAGGTTCACTGCGCCATAAGCTCGTTGAACAGGCTTTGTGTGAAATATATCATTGTCTAGGACTGCTTTTAGTATCCTGGTGGTCCAGAGGTAGCGTTCCCCGGTCACATTCATGGGCTCTTGGGCCATCGGTGCGAATCCTGGCGGGGTGAGGTATTCATTGTATGTAGAAGTTCGCGTGCTTTATTCGGCCAATGAAATATATATGGATCCTCGTGTTTCGAAGCCGGATTTGGTATAACGTTACTCTGACCACAGACGTGATACGGGTAGTCCCCATTAGAGATTCACTGCGCCTTAAGGTCGTTGAACAGGCTTTGTGTGAAATATAACAGAGTCTAGGACTGCTTTTAGTATCCTGGTGGTCCAGAGGTAGCGTTCGCCGGTCACAGTCGTTGGTTCCTGGGCCGTGGGTTCGAATCTTGGCGCGGTGGCGCGTTCATTATATGTAGAAGTCTGCGTGCTTTATTGGGCTAATGAAATACATATGGATCCTCGTGTTTCGAAGCTGGATTTGGTAAAACGTTACTCTGACCACGTATGTGATACGGGTAATCCCCATTAGAGGTTCACGGCGCCATAATCTCGTTGAACAGGCTTTGTGTGAAATGTAACAGAGTCTAGGACTGCTTTTAGTATCCTGGTGGTCCAGAAGTAGCGTTCCTCGGTCACAGTCGTGGGCAAGTGGGCCGTGGGTTCGAATCCTAGCGGGGTGGCGTGTTCATTGTATGTAGAAGTCCGCGTGCTTTATTGTGCTAATGAAATACATATGGATCCTCGTGTTTCGAAGCCGGATTTGGTAAAACGTTACTCTGACCACGTATGTGATACGGGTTAATCCCCATTAGAGGTTCACGGCGCCATAATCTCGTTGAACAGGCTTTGTGTGAAATATAACAGAGTCTAGGACTGCTTTTAGTATCCTGGTGGTCCAGAAATAGCGTTCCTCGGTCACAGTCGTGGGCAAGTGGGCCGTGGGTACGAATCCTAGCGGGGTGGCGTGTTCATTGTATGTAGAAGTCCGCGTGCTTTATTGGGCTAATGAAATACATATGGATCCTCGTGTTTCGAAGCCGGATTTGGTAAAACGTTACTCTGACCACGTATGTGATACGGGTAATCCCCATTAGAGGTTCACGGCGCCATAATCTCGTTGAACAGGCTTTGTGTGAAATATAACAGAGTCTAGGACTGCTTTGAGTATACTGGTAGTCCAGAGGTAGCGTTCTCCGGTCACAGTCATGGGCTCGTGGGCCGTGGGTTCGAATACTGGCGGGGTGAGGTGTTCATTGTATGTAGAAGTCCGCGTGCTTTATTGGGCTAATGAAATACATATGGATCCTCGTGTTTCGAAGCCGGATTTGGTAAAACGTTACTCTCACCACCTACGTGATACGGGTAGTCCCCATTAGAGGTTCACGGCGCCATAAGCTCGTTGAACAGGCTTTGTGTGAAATATAACAGTCTAGGACTGCTTTTAGTATCCTGGTGGTCCAGAGGTAGCGTTCTCCGGTCACAGTCATGGGCACGTGGGCCGTGGGTTCGAATCCTGGCGGGGTGAGGTGTTCATTGTATGTAGAAGTCCGCGTGCTTTATTGGGCTAATGAAATATATATGGATCCTCGTGTTTCAAAGCCGGATTTGGTGAAACGTTCCTCTGACCACCTACGTGATGCGGGTAGTCCCCATTAGAGGTTCACGGCGCCATAAGCTCGTTGAACAGGCTTTGTGTGAAATATAAAAGAGTTATGACTGCTTTTAGTATCCTGGTGGTCCAGAGGTAGCGTTCGCCGGTCACAGTCGTGGGTTCCTGGGCCGTGGGTTCGAATCTTGGTGGGGTGGCGCGTTCATTGTATGTAGAAGTCCGCGTTCTTTATTGGGCTAATGAAATACATATGGATCCTCTGTTTCGAAGCCGGATTTGGTAAAACGTTACTCTGACCACCTACGTGATACGGGTAATCCCCATTAGTGGTTCACGGCGCCATAAGCTCGTTGAACAGGCTTTGTGTGAAATATAACAGAGTCTAGGACTGCTTTTAGTATCCTGGTAGTCCAGAGGTAGCGTTCTCCAGTCACAGTCATGGGCTCGTGGGCCGTGGGTTCGAATCCTGGCGGGGTGAGGTGTTCATTGTATGTAGATGTCCGCTTGCTTTATTGGGCTAATGAAATACATATGGATCCTCCTGTTTCGAAGCCGGATTTGGTAAAACGCTACTCTGACCACAGACGTGATACGGCTAATCCCCATTAGAGGTTCACGGCGCCATAAGGTCGTTGAACAGGCTTTGTGTGAATTATAACAGAGTCTAGGAGTGCTTTTAGTATCCTGGTTGTCCAGAAGTAGCGTTCCCCGGTCACAGTCGTGGGCTCGTGGGCCGTGGGTTCGAATCCTGGCGGGGTGGCGTGTTCATTGTATGTAGAAGTCCGCTGCGGCTTTATTGGGCTAATAAAATACATATGGATTCTCCTGTTTCGAAGCCGGATTTGCAAACGTTACTCTGACCACCTGCGGATATGGCTAGTCCCCATTAGAGGTTCACGGCGCCATAAGGTCGTTGAACAGGCCAGGAAATATAACAGAGCCCAGGACTACTTTAGTATCCGGTGGTCCAGAAGAAGTGCTACCCGGTCAAGGCGTCGTGGGCCTGCTATCGTGTCTGGAATTCTGGCGGTGGCGTGTTTATTGTATGGTGAAGTCAGCATGCTTTATTGGGCCAGCGAAATACCTATGGACCGTGTTTCGAAGCCGGATTTGGTAAAACGTTATTCTGACCACGTATGTGATACGGGTAAGCCCCATTAGAGGTTCACTGCGCCATAAGCTCGTTGAACAGGCTTTGTGTGAAATATATCATTGTCTAGGACTGCTTTTAGTATCCTGGTGGTCCAGAGGTAGCGTTCCCCGGTCACATTCATGGGCTCGTGGGCCATCGGTGCGAATCCTGGCGGGGTGAGGTATTCATTGTATGTAGAAGTTCGCGTGCTTTATTCGGCTAATGAAATATATATGTATCCTCGTGTTTCGAAGCCGGATTTGGTAAAACGTTACTCTGACCACCTACGTGATACGGGTAGTCCCCATTAGAGGTTCACGGCGCCATAAGCTCGTTGAACAGGCTTTGTGTGAAATATAACAGAGTCTAGGACTGCTTTTAGTATCCTGGTGGTCCAGAGGTAGCGTTCCTCGGTCACAGTCATGGGCTCGTGGGCCGTGGGTTCGAATCCTGGCGGGGTGGCATGTTTATTGTATGTAGAAGTCCGCGTGCTTTATTGGGCTAATGAAATACATATGGATCCTCGTGTTTCGAAGCCGGATTTGGTAAAACGTTACTCTGACCACGTATGTGGTACGGGTAATCCCCATTAGAGGTTCACGGCGCCATAATCTCGTTGAACAGGCTTTGTGTGAAATATAACAGAGTCTAGGACTGCTTTGAGTATACTGGTAGTCCAGAGGTAGCGTTCTCCGGTCACAGTCATGGGCTCGTGGGCCGTGGGTTCGAATACTGGCGGGGTGAGGTGTTCATTGTATGTAGAAGTCCGCGTGCTTTATTGGGCTAATGAAATATATATGGATCCTCGTGTTTCAAAGCCGGATTTGGTAAAACGTTACTCTGACCACCTACGTGATACGGGTAGTCCCCATTAGAGGTTCACGGCGCCATAAGCTCGTTGAACAGGCTTTGTGTGAAATATAAAAGAGTTACGACTGCTTTTAGTATCCTGGTGGTCCAGAAGTAGCGTTACCCGGTCACAGTCGTGGGCTCGTGGGCCGTCGGTTCGAATCCTGGCGGGGTGGCGTGTTCATTGCATGTAGAAGTCAGCATGCTTTATTGGGCTAATGAAATACACATGGATCCTCGTGTTTCGAAGCCGGATTTGGTAAAACGTTACTCTGACCACTACGTGATACGGGTAATCCCCATTAGAGGTTCACGGCGTCATAAGCTCGTTGAACAGGCTTTGTGTGAAATATAACAGAGTTACGACTGCTTTTAGTATTCTGGTGGCCCAGAGGTAGAGTTCACCGGTCACAGTCGTGGGTTCCTGGGCCGTGGGTTCGAATCTTGGCGGGGTGGCGCGTTCATTGTATGTAGAAGTCCGCGTGCTTTATTGGGCTAATGAAATACATATGGATCCTCGTGTTTCAAAGCCGGATTTGGTAAAACGTTCCTCTGACCACCTACGTGATACGGGTAGTCCCCATTAGAGGTTCACGGCGCCATAAGCTCGTTGAACAGGCTTTGTGTGAAATATAACAGAGTTACGACTGCTTTTAGTATCCTGGTGGTCCAGAGGTAGCGTTCTCCGGTCACAGTCATGGGCACTTGGGCCGTGGGTTCGAATCCTGGCGGGGTGAGGTGTTTATTGTATGTAGAAGTCCGCGTGCTTTATTGGGCTAATGAAATATATATGGATCCTCGTGTTTCAAAGCCGGATTTGGTGAAACGTTCCTCTGACCACCTATGTGACACGGGTAGTCCCCATAAGAGGTTCACGGCGCCATAAGCTCGTTGAACAGGCTTTGTGTGAAATATAAAAGAGTTACGACTGCTTTTAGTATCCTGGTGGTCCAGAGGTAGCGTTCGCCGGTCACAGTCGTGGGTTCCTGGGCCGTGGGTTCGAATCTTGGTGGGGTGGCGCGTTCATTGTATGTAGAAGTCCGCGTTCTTTATTGGGCTAATGAAATACATATGGATCCTCGTGTTTCGAAGCCGGATTTGGTAAAACGTTACTCTGACCACCTACGTGATACGGGTAGTCCCCATTAGAGGTTCACGGCGCCATAAGCTCGTTGAACAGGCTTTGTGTGAAATATAACAGAGTCTAGGACTGCTTTTAGTATCCTGGTGGTCCAGAGGTAGCGTTCTCCAGTCACAGTCATGGGCTCGTGGGCCGTGGGTTCGAATCCTGGCGGGGTGAGGTGTTCATTGTATGTAGATGTCCGCTTGCTTTTATTGGGCTAATGAAATACATATGGATCCTCCTGTTTCGAAGCCGGATTTGGTAAAACGCTACTCTGACCACAGACGTGATACGGCTAGTCCCCATTAGAGGTTCACGGCGCCATAAGGTCGTTGAACAGGCTTTGTGTGAAATATAACAGAGTCTAGGACTGCTTTTAGTATCCTGGTGGTCCAGAAGTAGCGTTCCCCGGTCACAGTCGTGGGCTCGTGGGCCGTGGGTTCGAATCCTGGCGGGGTGGCGTGTTCATTGTATGTAGAAGTCCGCGTGCTTTATTGGGCTAATAAAATACATATGGATTCTCCTGTTTCGAAGCCGGATTTGGTAAAACGTTACTCTGACCACCTACGTGATACGGCTAGTCCCCATTAGAGGTTCACGGCGCCATAAGGTCGTTGAACAGGCTTTGTGTGAAATATAACAGAGTCTAGGACTACTTTTAGTATCCTGGTGGTCCAGAAGTAGCGTTACCCGGTCACAGTCGTGGGCTCGTGGGCCGTGGGTTCGAATCCTGGCGGGGTGGTGTGTTCATTGTATGTAGAAGTCAGCATGCTTTATTGGGCTAATGAAATACCTATGGATCCTCGTGTTTCGAAGCCGGATTTGGTAAAACGTTATTCTGACCACGTATGTGATACGGGTAAGCCCCATTAGAGGTTCACTGCGCCATAAGCTCGTTGAACAGGCTTTGTGTGAAATATATCATTGTCTAGGACTGCTTTTAGTATCCTGGTGGTCCAGAGGTAGCGTTCCCCGGTCACATTCATGGGCTCGTGGGCCATCGGTGCGAATCCTGGCGGGGTGAGGTATTCATTGTATGTAGAAGTTCGCGTGCTTTATTCGGCTAATGAAATATATATGTATCCTCGTGTTTCGAAGCCGGATTTGGTATAACGTTACTCTGACCACAGACGTGATACGGGTAGTCCCCATTAGAGATTCACTGCGCCATAAGGTCGTTGAACAGGCTTTGTGTGAAATATAACAGAGTCTAGGACTGCTTTTATTATCCTTGTGGTCCAGAGGTAGCGTTCGCCGGTCACAGTCGTTGGTTCCTGGGCCGTGGGTTCGAATCTTGGCGGGGTGGCGCGTTCATTATATGTAGTAGTCTGCGTGCTTTATTGGGCTAATGAAATACATATGGATCCTCGTGTTTCGAAGCCGGATTTGGTAAAACGTTTCTCTGACCACGTATGTGGTACGGGTAATCCCCATTAGAGGTTCACGGCGCCATAATCTCGTTGAACAGGCTTTGTGTGAAATATAACAGAGTCTAGGACTGCTTTGAGTATACTGGTAGTCCAGAGGTAGCGTTCTCCGGTCACAGTCATGGGCTCGTGGGCCGTGGGTTCGAATACTGGCGGGGTGAGGTGTTCATTGTATGTAGAAGTCCGCGTGCTTTATTGGGCTAATGAAATACATATGGATCCTCGTGTTTCGAAGCCGGATTTGGTAAAACGTTACTCTGACCTCCTACGTGATACGGGTAGTCCCCATTAGAGGTTCACGGCGCCATTAGCTCGTTGAACAGGCTTTGTGTGAAATATAACAGAGTCTAGGACTGCTTTTAGTATCCTGGTGGTCCAGAGGTAGCGTTTTCCAGTCACAGTCATGGGCTCGTGGGCCGTGGGTTCGAATCCTGGCGGAGTGAGGTGTTCATTGTATGTAGATGTCTGCTTGCTTTATTGGGCTAATGAAATACATATGGATCCTCGTGTTTCGAAGCCGGATTTGGTAAAACGTTACTCTGACCACGTATGTGATACGGGTATTCCCCATTAGAGGTTCACTGCGCCATAAGCTCGTTGAACAGGCTTTGTGTGAAATATAACATTGTCTAGGACTGCTTTTAGTATCCTGGTGGTCCAGAGGTAGCGTTCTCCAGTCACAGTCATGGGCTCGTTGGCCGTGGGTTCGAATCCTGGCGCAGTGAGGTGTTCATTGTATGTAGAAGTCCGCGTGCTTTATTGGGCTAATGAAATACATATGGATCCTGGTGTTTCGAAGCCGGATTTGGTAAAACGTTACTCTGACCACGTACGTGATACGGGTAGTCCCCATCAGATGTTCACGGCGCCATAAGCTCGTTGAACAGGCTTTGTGTGAAATATAACAGAGTTACGACTGTTTTTAGTATCCTGGTGGTCCAGAGGTTGCGTTCGCCGGTCACAGTCGTGGGTTACTGGGCCGTGGGTTCGAATCTTGGCGGGGTGGCGCGTTCATTGTATATAGAAGTCCGCATGCTTTATTGGACTAATGAAATATATATGGATCCTCTTGTTTCGAAGCCGGATTTGGTAAAACGTTCCTCTGACCACCTAGGTGATACGGGTAGTCCCCATTAGAGGTTCACGGCGCCATAAGCTCGTTGAACAGGCTTTGTGTAAAATATAACAGCGTTACGACTGCTTTTAGTATCCTGGTGGTCCAGAGGTAGCGTTCGCCGGTCACCGTCGTGGGTTTCTGGGCCGTAGGTTCGAATCTTGGAGGGGTGGCGCGTTCATTGTATGTATAAGTCCGCGTGCTTTATTGGGCTAATGAAATATATATGGATCCTATTGTTTCGAAGACGGATTTGGTAAAACGTTACTTTGACCACCTACGTGATACGGGTAATCCCCATTAATGGTTCACGGCGCCATAAGCTCGTTGAACAGGCTTTGTGTGAAATATAACAGAGTCTAGGACTGCTTTTAGTATCCTGGTAGTCCAGAGGTAGCGTTCTCCGGCCACAGTCATGGGCTTGTTGGCCGTGGGTTCGAATCCTGGGGCGGTGAGGTGTTCATTGTATGTAGAAGTCCGCGTGCTTTATTGGGCTAATGAAATACATATGGATCCTCGTGTTTCGAAGCCGGATTTGGTAAAACGTTACTCTGACCACAGACGTGATACAGGTAGTCCCCATTAGAGGTTCACGGCGCCATAAGCTCGTTGAACAGGCTTTGTGTGAAATATAACAGAGTTATGACTGCTTTTAGTATCCTGGTGGTCCAGAGGTAGCGTTCGCCGGTCACAGTCGTGGGTTCCTGGGCCGTAGGTTCGAATCTTGGCGGGTGGCGCGTTCATTGTATGTAAAAGTCCGCGTGCTTTATTGAGCTAATGAAATATATATGGATCCTCTTGTTTCGCAGCCGGATTTGGTAAAACGTTACTCTGACCACCTACGTGATACGGGTAATCCCCATTAGTGGTTCAAGGCGCCATAAGCTCGTTGAACAGGCTTTGTGTGAAATATATCAGAGTCTAGGACTGCTTTTAGTATCCTGGTAGTCCAGAGGTAGCGTTCTCCGGCCACAGTCATGGGCTTGTTGGCCGTGGGTTCGAATCCTGGCGCGGTGAGGTGTTCATTGTATGTAGAAGTCCGTGTGCTTTATTGGGCTAATGAAATACATATGGATCCTCCTGTTTCGAAGCCGGATTTGGTAAAACGCTACTCTGACCACAGACGTGATACGGCTAATCCCCATTAGAGGTTCACGGCGCCATAAGGTCGTTGAACAGGCTTTGTGTGAAATATAACAGAGTCTAGGACTGCTTTTAGTATCCTGGTGGTCCAGAAGTAGCGTTCCCCGGTCACAGTCGTGGGCTCGTGGGCCGTGGGTTCGAATTCTGGCCGTGGTGGCGTGTTCATTGTATGTAGAAGTTCGCGTGCTTTGTTGGGCTAATGAAATACATATGGATCCTCGTGTTTCAAAGCCGGATTTGTCAAAACGTTCCTCTGACCACCTACGTGATACGGGTAGTCCCCATTAGAGGTTCACGGCGCCATAAGCTCGTTGAACAGGCTTTGTGTGAAATATAACAGAGTTACGACTGCTTTTAGTATCCTGGTGGTCCAGAGGTAGCGTTCTCCGGTCACAGTCATGGGCATGTGGGCCGTGGGTTCGAATCCTGGCGGGGTGAGGTGTTCATTGTATGTAGAAGTCCGCGTGCTTTATTGGGCTAATGAAATATATATGGATCCTCGTGTTTCAAAGCCGGATTTGGTAAAATGTTCCTCTGACCTCGTGATCACGGGTGATCCCCATTAGAGTTCACAGCGCCGTGGCTCGTTGAACAGGCTTTGTGTGAAATATAGCAGAATTAGGACCTTTTAGTATCCTGGTGAATTTAGAGGTAGCGTTTTTCAGTCACAGTCATGGGCTCGTGGGCCGTAAGTTCGAATCCTGGCGGGTAAGTGTTCATTGTATGTAGATGTCTGCTTGCTTTATTGGGCTAATGAAATACATATGGATCCTCGTGTTTCGAAGCCGGATTTGGTAAAACGTTACTCTGACCACGTATGTGATACGGGTATTCCCCATTAGAGGTTCACTGCGCCATAAGCTCGTTGAACAGGCTTTGTGTGAAATATAACATTGTCTAGGACTGCTTTTAGTATCCTGGTGGTCCAGAGGTAGCGTTCTCCAGTCACAGTCATGGGCTCGTTGGCCGTGGGTTCGAATCCTGGCGCAGTGAGGTGTTCATTGTATGTAGAAGTCCGCGTGCTTTATTGGGCTAATGAAATACATATGGATCCTGGTGTTTCGAAGCCGGATTTGGTAAAACGTTACTCTGACCACGTACGTGATACGGGTAGTCCCCATCAGAGGTTCACGGCGCCATAAGCTCGTTGAACAGGCTTTGTGTGAAATATAACAGAGTTACGACTGTTTTTAGTATCCTGGTGGTCCAGAGGTTGCGTTCGCCGTCCACAGTCGTGGGTTACTGGGCCGTGGGTTCGAATACTGGCGGGGTGAGGTGTTCACTGTATGTAGAAGTCCGCGTGCTTTATTGGGCTAATGAAATACATATGGATCCTCGTGTTTCGAAGCCGGATTTGGTAAAACGTTACTCTGACCTCCTACGTGATACGGGTAGTCCCCATTAGAGGTTCACGGCGCCATTAGCTCGTTGAACAGGCTTTGTGTGAAATATAACATTGTCTAGGACTGCTTTTAGTATCCTGGTGGTCCAGAGGTAGCGTTCTCCAGTCACAGTCATGGGCTCGTTGGCCGTGGGTTCGAATCCTGGCGCAGTGAGGTGTTCATTGTATGTAGAAGTCCGCGTGCTTTATTGGGCTAATGAAATACATATGGATCCTGGTGTTTCGAAGCCGGATTTGGTAAAACGTTACTCTGACCACGTACGTGATACGGGTAGTCCCCATCAGAGGTTCACGGCGCCATAAGCTCGTTGAACAGGCTTTGTGTGAAATATAACAGAGTTACGACTGTTTTTAGTATCCTGGTGGTCCAGAGGTTGCGTTCGCCGGTCACAGTCGTGGGTTACTGGGCCGTGGGT
Organism: Homarus americanus; assembly: GCF_018991925.1. Taxonomy (NCBI): domain Eukaryota; kingdom Metazoa; phylum Arthropoda; class Malacostraca; order Decapoda; family Nephropidae; genus Homarus; species Homarus americanus. Next base: position 15,862 of record NW_024714716.1, read on the forward strand.
TCGAATCTTGGCGGGGTAGCGCGTTCATTGTATATAGAAGTCCGCATGCTTTATTGGACTAATGAAATATATTTGGATCCTCTTGTTTCGAAGCCGGATTTGGTAAAACGTTACTCTGACCACCTACGTGATACTGATAATCCCCATTAGTGGTTCACTGCGCCATAAGCTCGTTGAACAGGCTTTGTGTGAAATGTAAGAGAGCCTAGGACTGCTTTTAGTATCCTGGTAGTCCAGAGGTGGGGTTCTCCGGTCACAGTCATGGGCTCGTGGGCCGTGGGTTCGAATCCTGGCGGGGTGAGGTGTTCATTGTATGTAGAAGTCCGCGTGCTTTATTGGGCTAATGAAATACATATGGATCCTCGTGTTTCGAAGCCGGATTTGGTAAAACGTTCCTCTGACCACCTAGGTGATACGGGTAGTCCCCATTAGAGGTTCACGGCGCCATAAGCTCGTTGAACAGGCATTGTGTGAAATATAACAGAGTTACGACTGCTTTTAGTATCCTGGTGGTGCAGAGGTAGCGTTCGCCGGTCACAGTCGTGGGTTCCTGGGCCATGGGTTCGAATCCTGGTGGGGTGGCGCGTTCATTGTATGTAGAAGTCCGCGTGCTTTATTGGGCTAATGAAATACATATGGATCCTCGTGTTTCAGTCGATTTGCACCACCACTTGACCACAGATGCGGATAATGCTAGTCCCCATTAGGAGGTTCACCATAAGGTTGCTGGAACAGGCTTTGTGTGAAATATAACAGAGTCTAGGACTGCTTAGCAAGGTGTCCTGGTCCCAGATGGCCTCTGTCACAGCTCGGCCTGTGGGCCGTGGGTTCAACTGGCGGGTATGGCTCATTGTATGTAGAAGTCCGCGTGCTTTATTGGGCTAATAAAATACATATGGATTCTCCTGTTTCGAAGCCGGATTTGGTAAAACGTTACTCTGACCACCTACGTGATACAGCTAGTCCCCATTAGAGGTTCACGGCGCCATAAGGTCGTTGAACAGGCTTTGTGTGAAATATAACAGAGTCTAGGACTACTTTTAGTATCCTGGTGGTCCAGAAGTAGCGTTACCCGGTCACAGTCGTGGGCTCGTGGGCCGTGGGTTCGAATCCTGGCGGGGTGGTGTGTTCATTGTATGTAGAAGTCAGCATGCTTTATTGGGCTAATGAAATACCTATGGATCCTCGTGTTTCGAAGCCGGATTTGGTAAAACGTTATTCTGAACACGTATGTGATACGGGTAAGCCTCATTAGAGGTTCACTGCGCCATAAGCTCGTTGAACAGGCTTTGTGTGAAATATATTATTGTCTAGGACTGCTTTTAGTATCCTGGTGGTCCAGAGGTAGCGTTCCCCGGTCACATTCATGGGCTCGTGGGCCATCGGTGCGAATCCTGGCGGGGTGAGGTATTCATTGTATGTAGAAGTTCGCGTGCTTTATTCGGCTAATGAAATACATATGGATCCTCGCGTTTCGAAGCCGGATTTGGTAAAACGTTACTCTGACCACAGACGTGATACGGGTAGTCCCCATTAGAGATTCACTGCGCCATAAGCTCGTTGAACAGGCTTTGTGTGAAATATAACAGAGTCTAGGACTGCTTTTAGTATCCTGGTGGTCCAGAAGTAGCGTTCCCCGGTCACAGTCGTGGGCTCGTGGGTCGTGGGTTCGAATCCTGTGGGGTGGCGTGTTCATTGTATGTAGAAGTCCGCGTGCTTTATTGGGCTAATGAAATACATATGGATCCTCGTGTTTCAAAGCCGGATTTGGTAAAACGTTCCTCTGACCACCTACGTGATATGGGTAGTCCCCATTAGAGGTTCACGGCGCCATAAGCTCGTTGAACAGGCTTTGTGTGAAATATAACAGAGTTACGACTGCTTTTAGTATCCTGGTGGTCCAGAGGTAGCGTTCTCCGGTCACAGTCATGGGCACGTGGGCCGTGGGTTCGAATCCTGGCGGGGTGAGGTGTTTATTGTATGTAGAAGTCCGCGTGCTTTATTGGGCTAATGAAATATATATGGATCCTCGTGTTTCAAAGCCGGATTTGGTGAAACGTTCCTCTGACCACCTATTTGACACGGGTAGTCCCCATAAGAGGTTCACGGCGCCATAAGCTCGTTGAACAGGCTTTGTGTGAAATATAAAAGAGTTACGACTGCTTTTAGTATCCTGGTGGTCCAGAGGTAGCGTTCGCCGGTCACAGTCGTGGGTTCCTGGGCCGTGGGTTCGAATCTTGGTGGGGTGGCGCGTTCATTGTATGTAGAAGTCCGCGTGCTTTATTGGGCTAATGAAATACATATGGATCCTCGTGTTTCGAAGCCGGATTTGGTAAAACGTTACTCTGACCACGTATGTGATACTGGAAGTCCCCATTAGAGGTTCACTGCGCCATAAGCTCGTTGAACAGGCTTTGTGTGAACTATAACATTGTCTAGGACTGCTTTTAGTATCCTGGTGGTCCAGAGGTAGCGTTCCTCGGTCACAGTCATGGGCTCGTGGGCCATCGGTTCGAATCCTAGCGGGGTGAGGTGTTGATTGTATGTCGAAGTCTGCGTGTTTTATTCGGCTAATGAAATATATATGGATCCTCGTGTTTCGAAGCCGGATTTGGTAAAACGTTACTCTGACCACCTACGTGATACGGCTAGTCCCCATTAGGGGTTCACGGCGCCATAAGGTCGTTGAACAGGCTTTGTGTGAAATATAACAGAGTCTAGGACTGCTTTTAGTATCCTGGTGGTCCAGAAGTAGCGTTCCCCGGTCACAGTCGTGGGCTCGTGGGACGTGGGTTCGAATCCTGGCGGGGTGGCATGTTCATTGTATGTAGAAGTCCGCGTGCTTTATTGGGCTAATGAAATATATATGGAAACTCTTGTTTCGAAACCGGATTTGGTAAAACGTTACTCTGACCACCTACATTGTCTGCGGCTGAGTCCCCGTGGGGGTTCTGGCGCCATAAGGTCGTTGAACAGGCTTTGTGTGAAATATAACAGAGTCTAGGACTGCTTTTAGTATCCTGGTGGTCCAGAAGTAGCGTTACCCGGTCACAGTCGTGGGCTCGTGGGCCCTGGGTTCGAATCCTGGCGGGGTGGTGTGTTCATTGTATGTAGAAGTCAGCATGCTTTATTGGGCTAATGAAATACATATGGATCCTCGTGTTTCGATGCCGGATTTGGTAAAACGTTATTCTGACTACGTATGTGATACGGGCAAGCCCCATTAGAGGTTCACTGCGCCATAAGCTCGTTGAACAGGCTTTGTGTGAAATATATCATTGTCTAGGACTGCTTTTAGTATACTGGTGGTCCAGAGGTAGCGTTCCCCGGTCACATTCGCGTCTGGGCCATCGGTGCAGATCCTGGCGGGGTGGGGGCCATTATGCCACAAAGTTCGCGTACTTTATTCAGCTGTAAGAATACATATGGATCCTCGTGTTTCGAAGCCGGATTTGGTAAAACGTTACTCTGACCACGTATGTGATACGGGTTAATCCCCATTAGAGGTTCACGGCGCCATAATCTCGTTGAACAGGCTTTGTGTGAAATATAACAGAGTCTAGGACTGCTTTTAGTATCCTGGTGGTCCAGAAATAGCGTTCCTCGGTCACAGTCGTGGGCAAGTGGGCCGTGGGTTCGAATCCTAGCGGGGTGGTGTGTTCATTGTATGTAGATGTCCGCTTGCTTTATTGGGCTAATGAAATACATATGGATCCTCCTGTTTCGAAGCCGGATTTGGTAAAACGCTACTCTGACCACAGACGTGATACGGCTAATCCCCAATAGAGGTTCACGGCGCCATAAGGTCGTTGAACAGGCTTTGTGTGAAATATAACAGAGTCTAGGACTGCTTTTAGTATCCTGGTGGTCCAGAAGTAGCATTCCTCGGTCACAGTCGTGGGCAAGTGGGCCGTGGGTACGAATCCTAGCGGGGTGGCGTGTTCATTGTATGTAGAAGTCCACGTGCTTTATTGGGCTAATGAAATACATATGGATCCTCGTGTTTCGAAGCCGGATTTGGTAAAACGTTACTCTGACCACGTATGTGGTACGGGTAATCCCCATTAGAGGTTCACGGCGCCATAATCTCGTTGAACAGGCTTTGTGTGAAATATAACAGAGTCTAGGACTGCTTTGAGTATACTGGTAGTCCAGAGGTAGCGTTCTCCGGTCACAGTCATGGGCTCGTGGGCCGTGGGTTCGAATACTGGCGGGGTGAGGTGTTCATTGTATGTAGAAGTCCGCGTGCTTTATTGGGCTAATGAAATACATATGGATCCTCGTGTTTCGAAGCCGGATTTGGTAAAACGTTACTCTGACCTCCTACGTGATACGGGTAGTCCCCATTAGAGGTTCACGGCGCCATTAGCTCGTTGAACAGGCTTTGTGTGAAATATAACAGAGTCTAGGACTGCTTTTAGTATCCTGGTGGTCCAGAGGTAGCGTTTTCCAGTCACAGTCATGGGCTCGTGGGCTGTGGGTTCGAATCCTGGCAGAGTGAGGTGTTCATTGTATGTAGATGTCTGCTTGCTTTATTGGGCTAATGAAATACATATGGATCCTCGTGTTTCGAAGCCGGATTTGGTAAAACGTTACTCTGACCACGTATGTGATACGGGTATTCCCCATTAGAGGTTCACTGCGCCATAAGCTCGTTGAACAGGCTTTGTGTGAAATATAACATTGTCTAGGACTGCTTTTAGTATCCTGGTGGTCCAGAGGTAGCGTTGTCCAGTCACAGTCATGGGCTCGTTGGCCGTGGGTTCGAATCCTGGCGCAGTGAGGTGTTTATTGTATGTAGAAGTCCGCGTGCTTTATTGGGCTAATGAAATACATATGGATCCTGGTGTTTCGAAGCCGGATTTGGTAAAACGTTACTCTGACCACCTACGTGATACGACTAGTCCCCATTAGAGGTTCACGGCGCCATAAGGTCGTTGAACAGGCTTTGTGTGAAATATAACAGAGTCTAGGACTGCTTTTAGTATCCTGGTGGTCCAGAAGTAGCGTTACCCGGTCACAGTCGTGGGCTCGTGGGCCGTCGGTTCGAATCCTGGCTGGGTGGCGTGTTCATTGTATGTAGAAGTCAGCATGCTTTATTGGGCTAATGAAATACACATGGATCCTCGTGTTTCGAAGCCGGATTTGGTAAAACGTTACTCTGACCACGTATGGTATACGGGTAATCCCCATTAGAGGTTCACGGCGCCATAAGCTCGTTGAACAGGCTTTGTGTGAAATATAACAGAGTTACGACTGCTTTTAGTATCCTGGTGGCCCAGAGGTAGCGTTCACCGGTCACAGTCGTGGGTTCCTGGGCCGTGGGTTCGAATCTTGGCGGGGTGGCGCGTGCATTGTATGTAGAAGTCCGCGTGCTTTATTGGGCTAATGAAATACATATGGATCCTCGTGTTTCAAAGCCGGATTTGGTAAAACGTTCCTCTGACCACCTACGTGATACGGGTAGTCCCCATTAGAGGTTCACGGCGCCATAAGCTCGTTGAACAGGCTTTGTGTGAAATAACTTAAAATTCGACTGCTTTTAGTATGCTGGTGGTCCAGAAGTAGCGTTCTCCGGTCACAGGCATGGGCTCGTGGGCCATCGGTTCGAATCCTGGCCGGGTGAGGTGTTGATTGTATGTCGAAGTCCGCGTGCTTTATTCTGCTAATGAAATATATATGGATCCTCGTGTTTCAAAGCCGGATTTGGTAAAACGTTCCTCTGACCACCTAGGTGATATGGGTAGTCCCCATTAGAGGTTCACGGCGCCATAAGCTCGTTGAACAGGCTTTGTGTGAAATATAAAATTCGACTGCTTAGTATCATTATGAGTCAGAGGTGGCGTTCGCCGGTCACGATGCATTGGGTTCTGGGCGGTGGTTCAGCGAATGTTGGTGGTGGGCCCCGCGTTCTGTTATATAAATCCAACGTTCTTTATTAGGCTAATGAAATACATACTGGATCCTCGTGTTTCGAAGCCAGATTTGGTAAAACACTACTCTGACCACCTACGTGATACGGGTAGTCCCCATTAGAGGTTCACGGCGCTATAAGCTCGTTGAACAGGCTTTGTGTGAAATATAACAGAGTCTAGGACTGCTTTTCGTATCCTGGTGGTTCCAGAGGTAGCGTTCCCCGGTCACAGTCATGGTCTAGTGGGCCGTGGGGTCGAATCCTGGCGGGGTGAGGTGTTCATTGTATGTACAAGTCCGCGTGCTTTATTGGGCTAATGAATACCTGTGGATCCTCCTGTAGAAGCGGTTGGTAAAACCTTCTCTATTTTGGGCCGTGATGCGGCTGGTCATTAGAGGTTCCGCGGCGCCATAAGGTCGTTAGACGGGCTTTATGAATATAGCAGGATCTAGGTTGTTGCTTTTAGCATTATCCTGGTGGTCCAAGTGGCGTTCCCGGTCACAGTGTGGGCTAAATGGGCGTGGGTTCGAATCCTGGCGGGGTGGCGTGTTCATTGTATGTAGAAGTCCGCGTGCTTTATTGGGCTAATAAAATACATATGGATTCTCCTGTTTCGAAGCCGGATTTGGTAAAACGTTACTCTGACCACCTACGTGATACGGCTAGTCCCCATTAGAGGTTCACGGCGCCATAAGGTCGTTGAACAGGCTTTGTGTGAAATATAACAGAGTCTAGGACTACTTTTAGTATCCTGGTGGTCCAGAAGTAGCGTTACCCGGTCACAGTCGTGGGCTCGTGGGCCGTGGGTTCGAATCCTGGCGGGGTGGTGTGTTCATTGTATGTAGAAGTCAGCATGCTTTATTGGGCTAATGAAATACCTATGGATCCTCGTGTTTCGAAGCCGGATTTGGTAAAACGTTATTCTGACCACGTATGTGATACGGGTAAGCCCCATTAGAGGTTCACTGCGCCATAAGCTCGTTGAACAGGCTTTGTGTGAAATATATCATTGTCTAGGACTGCTTTTAGTATCCTGGTGGTCCAGAGGTAGCGTTCCCCGGTCACATTCATGGGCTCGTGGGCCATCGGTGCGAATCCTGGCGGGGTGAGGTATTCATTGTATGTAGAAGTTCGCGTGCTTTATTCGGCTAATGAAATATATATGTATCCTCGTGTTTCGAAGCCGGATTTGGTATAACGTTACTCTGACCACAGACGTGATACGGGTAGTCCCCATTAGAGATTCACTGCGCCATAAGGTCGTTGAACAGGCTTTGTGTGAAATATAACAGAGTCTAGGACTGCTTTTATTATCCTTGTGGTCCAGAGGTAGCGTTCGCCGGTCACAGTCGTTGGTTCCTGGGCCGTGGGTTCGAATCTTGGCGGGGTGGCGCGTTCATTATATGTAGTAGTCTGCGTGCTTTATTGGGCTAATGAAATACATATGGATCCTCGTGTTTCGAAGCCGGATTTGGTAAAACGTTTCTCTGACCACGTATGTGGTACGGGTAATCCCCATTAGAGGTTCACGGCGCCATAATCTCGTTGAACAGGCTTTGTGTGAAATATAACAGAGTCTAGGACTGCTTTGAGTATACTGGTAGTCCAGAGGTAGCGTTCTCCGGTCACAGTCATGGGCTCGTGGGCCGTGGGTTCGAATACTGGCGGGGTGAGGTGTTCATTGTATGTAGAAGTCTTTCGTACTTTGTTAAATTAATAGAATACATGGATCCTCGTGTTTCGAAGCCGGATTTGGTAAAACGTTACTCTGACCTCCTACGTGATACGGGTAGTCCCCATTAGAGGTTCACGGCGCCATTAGCTCGTTGAACAGGCTTTGTGTGAAATATAACAGAGTCTAGGACTGCTTTTAGTATCCTGGTGGTCCAGAGGTAGCGTTTTCCAGTCACAGTCATGGGCTCGTGGGCTGTGGGTTCGAATCCTGGCAGAGTGAGGTGTTCATTGTATGTAGATGTCTGCTTGCTTTATTGGGCTAATGAAATACATATGGATCCTCGTGTTTCGAAGCCGGATTTGGTAAAACGTTACTCTGACCACGTATGTGATACGGGTATTCCCCATTAGAGGTTCACTGCGCCATAAGCTCGTTGAACAGGCTTTGTGTGAAATATAACATTGTCTAGGACTGCTTTTAGTATCCTGGTGGTCCAGAGGTAGCGTTCTCCAGTCACAGTCATGGGCTCGTTGGCCGTGGGTTCGAATCCTGGCGCAGTGAGGTGTTCATTGTATGTAGAAGTCCGCGTGCTTTATTGGGCTAATGAAATACATATGGATCCTGGTGTTTCGAAGCCGGATTTGGTAAAACGTTACTCTGACCACGTACGTGATACGGGTAGTCCCCATCAGATGTTCACGGCGCCATAAGCTCGTTGAACAGGCTTTGTGTGAAATATAACAGAGTTACGACTGTTTTTAGTATCCTGGTGGTCCAGAGGTTGCGTTCGCCGGTCACAGTCGTGGGTTACTGGGCCGTGGGTTCGAATCTTGGCGGGGTGGCGCGTTCATTGTATATAGAAGTCCGCATGCTTTATTGGACTAATGAAATATATATGGATCCTCTTGTTTCGAAGCCGGATTTGGTAAAACGTTCCTCTGACCACCTAGGTGATACGGGTAGTCCCCATTAGAGGTTCACGGCGCCATAAGCTCGTTGAACAGGCTTTGTGTAAAATATAACAGCGTTACGACTGCTTTTAGTATCCTGGTGGTCCAGAGGTAGCGTTCGCCGGTCACCGTCGTGGGTTTCTGGGCCGTAGGTTCGAATCTTGGAGGGGTGGCGCGTTCATTGTATGTATAAGTCCGCGTGCTTTATTGGGCTAATGAAATATATATGGATCCTATTGTTTCGAAGACGGATTTGGTAAAACGTTACTTTGACCACCTACGTGATACGGGTAATCCCCATTAATGGTTCACGGCGCCATAAGCTCGTTGAACAGGCTTTGTGTGAAATATAACAGAGTCTAGGACTGCTTTTAGTATCCTGGTAGTCCAGAGGTAGCGTTCTCCGGCCACAGTCATGGGCTTGTTGGCCGTGGGTTCGAATCCTGGGGCGGTGAGGTGTTCATTGTATGTAGAAGTCCGCGTGCTTTATTGGGCTAATGAAATACATATGGATCCTCGTGTTTCGAAGCCGGATTTGGTAAAACGTTACTCTGACCACAGACGTGATACAGGTAGTCCCCATTAGAGGTTCACGGCGCCATAAGCTCGTTGAACAGGCTTTGTGTGAAATATAACAGAGTTATGACTGCTTTTAGTATCCTGGTGGTCCAGAGGTAGCGTTCGCCGGTCACAGTCGTGGGTTCCTGGGCCGTAGGTTCGAATCTTGGCGGGTGGCGCGTTCATTGTATGTAAAAGTCCGCGTGCTTTATTGAGCTAATGAAATATATATGGATCCTCTTGTTTCGCAGCCGGATTTGGTAAAACGTTACTCTGACCACCTACGTGATACGGGTAATCCCCATTAGTGGTTCAAGGCGCCATAAGCTCGTTGAACAGGCTTTGTGTGAAATATATCAGAGTCTAGGACTGCTTTTAGTATCCTGGTAGTCCAGAGGTAGCGTTCTCCGGCCACAGTCATGGGCTTGTTGGCCGTGGGTTCGAATCCTGGCGCGGTGAGGTGTTCATTGTATGTAGAAGTCCGTGTGCTTTATTGGGCTAATGAAATACATATGGATCCTCCTGTTTCGAAGCCGGATTTGGTAAAACGCTACTCTGACCACAGACGTGATACGGCTAATCCCCATTAGAGGTTCACGGCGCCATAAGGTCGTTGAACAGGCTTTGTGTGAAATATAACAGAGTCTAGGACTGCTTTTAGTATCCTGGTGGTCCAGAAGTAGTGTTCCTCGGTCACAGTCGTGGGCAAGTGGGCCGTGGGTACGAATCCTAGCGGGGTGGCGTGTTCATTGTATGTAGAAGTCCGCGTGCTTTATTGGGCTAATGAAATACATATGGATCCTCGTGTTTCGAAGCCGGATTTGGTAAAACGTTACTCTGACCACGTATGTGGTACGGGTAATCCCCATTAGAGGTTCACGGCGCCATAATCTCGTTGAACAGGCTTTGTGTGAAATATAACAGAGTCTAGGACTGCTTTGAGTATACTGGTAGTCCAGAGAAGGTTCTTCGTCACAGCCATCGGCCTGCAACAGGCCCAATACTGCAGCAAGGAGGTTCATTGTATGTAGAAGTCCGCGTGCTTTATTGGGCGAATGAAATATATATGGATCCTCTTGTTTCGAAGCCGGATTTGGTAAAACGTTACTCTGACCACCTACGTGATACAGGTAATCCCTATTAGAGGTTCACGGCGCCATTAGCTCGTTGAACAGGCTTTGTGTGAAATATAACAGAGTCTAGGACTGCTTTTAGTATCCTGGTGGTCCAGAGGTAGCGTTTTCCAGTCACAGTCATGGGCTCGTGGGCCGTGGGTTCGAATCCTGGCGGAGTGAGGTGTTCATTGTATGTAGATGTCTGCTTGCTTTATTGGGCTAATGAAATACATATGGATCCTCGTGTTTCGAAGCCGGATTTGGTAAAACGTTACTCTGACCACGTATGTGATACGGGTATTCCCCATTAGAGGTTCACTGCGCCATAAGCTCGTTGAACAGGCTTTGTGTGAAATATAACATTGTCTAGGACTGCTTTTAGTATCCTGGTGGTCCAGAGGTAGCGTTCTCCAGTCACAGTCATGGGCTCGTTGGCCGTGGGTTCGAATCCTGGCGCAGTGAGGTGTTCATTGTATGTAGAAGTCCGCGTGCTTTATTGGGCTAATGAAATACATATGGATCCTGGTGTTTCGAAGCCGGATTTGGTAAAACGTTACTCTGACCACGTACGTGATACGGGTAGTCCCCATCAGAGGTTCACGGCGCCATAAGCTCGTTGAACAGGCTTTGTGTGAAATATAACAGAGTTACGACTGTTTTTAGTATCCTGGTGGTCCAGAGGTTGCGTTCGCCGTCCACAGTCGTGGGTTACTGGGCCGTGGGTTCGAATACTGGCGGGGTGAGGTGTTCACTGTATGTAGAAGTCCGCGTGCTTTATTGGGCTAATGAAATACATATGGATCCTCGTGTTTCGAAGCCGGATTTGGTAAAACGTTACTCTGACCTCCTACGTGATACGGGTAGTCCCCATTAGAGGTTCACGGCGCCATTAGCTCGTTGAACAGGCTTTGTGTGAAATATAACATTGTCTAGGACTGCTTTTAGTATCCTGGTGGTCCAGAGGTAGCGTTCTCCAGTCACAGTCATGGGCTCGTTGGCCGTGGGTTCGAATCCTGGCGCAGTGAGGTGTTCATTGTATGTAGAAGTCCGCGTGCTTTATTGGGCCAATGGAAATACATATGGATCCTGGTGTTTCGGGCCGGATTGGTAAATCGTTACCTGACCAATACGCACACGTGACACGGTAGTCCCCATCAGAGGTTCACGCGCTAAGGGCTTCCAAGCGAACAGGCTTTTGTGTGAAATAACAGAGTTACGACTGTTTTTGAATCCTGTGGTCCAGAGGTTGTGTCACGGTCACAGTCGTGGGTTCCTGGGCCATGGGTTCGAATCTTGGTGGGGTGGCGCGTTCATTGTATGTAGAAGTCCGCGTGCTTTATTGGGCTAATGAAATACATATGGATCCTCTTGTTTCGAAGCCGGATTTGGTAAAACGTTACTCTGACCACCTACGTGATACGGGTAATCCCCATTAGTGGTTCACGGCGCCATAAGCTCGTTGAACAGGCTTTGTGTGAAATATAACAGAGTCTAGGACTGCTTTTAGTACCCTGGTAGTCCAGAGGTAGCGTTCTCCAGTCACAGTCATGGGCTCGTGGGCCGTGGGTTCGAATCCTGGCGGGGTGAGGTATTCATTGTATGTAGAAGTCCGCGTGCTTTATTGGGCTAATGAAATACATATGGATCCTCGTGTTTCGAAGCCGGATTTGGTAAAACGTTACTCTCACCACCTACGTGATACGGGTAGTCCCCATTAGAGGTTCACGGCCATGTTGATGTAGTAGAAATATATGGAGTTACACTGTTTTAGTATCCTGGTGGTCCTAGAGGAAGGTCACGGGTCACAGTCAGGTTCCCTAACAGAGGTTCGAATCTTGGCGGGTGGCATTTTATTGTGCAGAAGTCCTGCTTTTGCTGGGCTACGAAATATGCGGATCCTCTTTGTTTCGAAGACGGATTTGTAAAATGTTACCTGACCACTCTACGTGATACGGTAATCCCGCTTATTAGTGGTTCACGGCGGCATACTCGTTGAACAGGCTAAAGAAAGGAAATATAACAGAGTCTAGGAATGCTTTTTAGTATCCCAGTCCAGAGGTAGTTCTCTGCCACAGTCATGGGCTTGTTGGCCGTGGGTTCGAATCCTGGGGCGGTGAGGTGTTCATTGTATGTAGAAGTCCGCGTGCTTTATTGGGCTAATGAAATACATATGGATCCTCGTGTTTCGAAGCCGGATTTGGTAAAACGTTACTCTGACCACAGACGTGATACGGGTAGTCCTCATTAGAGATTCACTGCGCCATAAGCTCGTTGAACAGGCTTTTTGTGAAATATAACAGAGTCTAGGACTGCTTTTAGTATCCTGGTGGTCCAGAAGTAGCGTTCCCCGGTCACAGTCGTGGGCTCGTGGGTCGTGGGTTCGAATCCTGGTGGGGTGGCGTGTTCATTGTATGTAGAAGTCCGCGTGCTTTATTGGGCTAATGAAATACATATGGATCCTCGTGTTTCAAAGCCGGATTTGGTAAAACGTTCCTCTGACCACCTACGTGATATGGGTAGTCCCCATTAGAGGTTCACGGCGCCATAAGCTCGTTGAACAGGCTTTGTGTGAAATATAACAGAGTTACGACTGCTTTTAGTATCCTGGTGGTCCAGAGGTAGCGTTCTCCGGTCACAGTCATGGGCACGTGGGCCGTGGGTTCGAATCCTGGTGGGGTGAGGTGTTTATTGTATGTAGAAGTCCGCGTGCTTTATTGGGCTAATGAAATATATATGGATCCTCGTGTTTTAAAGCCGGATTTGGTGAAACGTTCCTCTGACCACCTATGTGACACGGGTAGTCCCCATAAGAGGTTCACGGCGCCATAAGCTCGTTGAACAGGCTTTGTGTGAAATATAAAAGAGTTACGACTGCTTTTAGTATCCTGGTGGTCCAGAGGTAGCGTTCGCCGGTCACAGTCGTGGGTTCCTGGGCCGTGGGTTCGAATGTTGGTGGGGTGGCGCGTTCATTGTATGTAGAAGTCCGCGTTCTTTATTGGGCTAATGAAATACATATGGATCCTCGTGTTTCGAAGCCGACGGCAAAATGTTACTCTGACCACCTACGCGGATAACACGGGTGTAGTCCTCACGGAGGTTCACGGCGCCATAAGCCGTTGAACAGGCTTTGTGTGGCAGCTCCAGGACTGCTTATATCCTGGTGGTCCAGAGGAAGCCCAGTCACAGTCATGGGCTCAGGGGTCAGGGTCTGAATCCTGGCGGGGTGAGTGTGTTCACAGGGCGTAGGATGTCCGCTTGCTTTATTGGGCCACGAAATACATATGGATCCTCGTGTTTCGAAGCCGGATTTGGTAAAACGCTACTCTGACCACAGACGTGATACGGCTAGTCCCCATTAGAGGTTCACGGCGCCATAAGGTCGTTGAACAGGCTTTGTGTGAAATATAACAGAGTCTAGGACTGCTTTTAGTATCCTGGTGGTCCAGAAGTAGCGTTCCCCGGTCACAGTCGTGGGCTCGTGGGCCGTGGGTTCGAATCCTGGCGGGGTGGCGTGTTCATTGTATGTAGAAGTCCGCGTGCTTTATTGGGCTAATAAAATACATATGGATTCTCCTGTTTCGAAGCCGGATTTGGTAAAACGTTACTCTGACCACCTACGTGATACAGCTAGTCCCCATTAGAGGTTCACGGCGCCATAAGGTCGTTGAACAGGCTTTGTGTGAAATATAACAGAGTCTAGGACTACTTTTAGTATCCTGGTGGTCCAGAAGTAGCGTTACCCGGTCACAGTCGTGGGCTCGTGGGCCGTGGGTTCGAATCCTGGCGGGGTGGTGTGTTCATTGTATGTAGAAGTCAGCATGCTTTATTGGGCTAATGAAATACCTATGGATCCTCGTGTTTCGAAGCCGGATTTGGTAAAACGTTATTCTGACCACGTATGTGATACGGGTAAGCCCCATTAGAGGTTCACTGCGCCATAAGCTCGTTGAACAGGCTTTGTGTGAAATATATCATTGTCTAGGACTGCTTTTAGTATCCTGGTGGTCCAGAGGTAGCGTTCCCCGGTCACATTCATGGGCTCTTGGGCCATCGGTGCGAATCCTGGCGGGGTGAGGTATTCATTGTATGTAGAAGTTCGCGTGCTTTATTCGGCCAATGAAATATATATGGATCCTCGTGTTTCGAAGCCGGATTTGGTATAACGTTACTCTGACCACAGACGTGATACGGGTAGTCCCCATTAGAGATTCACTGCGCCTTAAGGTCGTTGAACAGGCTTTGTGTGAAATATAACAGAGTCTAGGACTGCTTTTAGTATCCTGGTGGTCCAGAGGTAGCGTTCGCCGGTCACAGTCGTTGGTTCCTGGGCCGTGGGTTCGAATCTTGGCGCGGTGGCGCGTTCATTATATGTAGAAGTCTGCGTGCTTTATTGGGCTAATGAAATACATATGGATCCTCGTGTTTCGAAGCTGGATTTGGTAAAACGTTACTCTGACCACGTATGTGATACGGGTAATCCCCATTAGAGGTTCACGGCGCCATAATCTCGTTGAACAGGCTTTGTGTGAAATGTAACAGAGTCTAGGACTGCTTTTAGTATCCTGGTGGTCCAGAAGTAGCGTTCCTCGGTCACAGTCGTGGGCAAGTGGGCCGTGGGTTCGAATCCTAGCGGGGTGGCGTGTTCATTGTATGTAGAAGTCCGCGTGCTTTATTGTGCTAATGAAATACATATGGATCCTCGTGTTTCGAAGCCGGATTTGGTAAAACGTTACTCTGACCACGTATGTGATACGGGTTAATCCCCATTAGAGGTTCACGGCGCCATAATCTCGTTGAACAGGCTTTGTGTGAAATATAACAGAGTCTAGGACTGCTTTTAGTATCCTGGTGGTCCAGAAATAGCGTTCCTCGGTCACAGTCGTGGGCAAGTGGGCCGTGGGTTCGAATCCTAGCGGGGTGGTGTGTTCATTGTATGTAGATGTCCGCTTGCTTTATTGGGCTAATGAAATACATATGGATCCTCCTGTTTCGAAGCCGGATTTGGTAAAACGCTACTCTGACCACAGACGTGATACGGCTAATCCCCAATAGAGGTTCACGGCGCCATAAGGTCGTTGAACAGGCTTTGTGTGAAATATAACAGAGTCTAGGACTGCTTTTAGTATCCTGGTGGTCCAGAAGTAGCATTCCTCGGTCACAGTCGTGGGCAAGTGGGCCGTGGGTACGAATCCTAGCGGGGTGGCGTGTTCATTGTATGTAGAAGTCCACGTGCTTTATTGGGCTAATGAAATACATATGGATCCTCGTGTTTCGAAGCCGGATTTGGTAAAACGTTACTCTGACCACGTATGTGGTACGGGTAATCCCCATTAGAGGTTCACGGCGCCATAATCTCGTTGAACAGGCTTTGTGTGAAATATAACAGAGTCTAGGACTGCTTTGAGTATACTGGTAGTCCAGAGGTAGCGTTCTCCGGTCACAGTCATGGGCTCGTGGGCCGTGGGTTCGAATACTGGCGGGGTGAGGTGTTCATTGTATGTAGAAGTCCGCGTGCTTTATTGGGCTAATGAAATACATATGGATCCTCGTGTTTCGAAGCCGGATTTGGTAAAACGTTACTCTGACCACGTATGTGATACGGGTATTCCCCATTAGAGGTTCACTGCGCCATAAGCTCGTTGAACAGGCTTTGTGTGAAATATAACATTGTCTAGGACTGCTTTTAGTATCCTGGTGGTCCAGAGGTAGCGTTCTCCAGTCACAGTCATGGGCTCGTTGGCCGTGGGTTCGAATCCTGGCGGAGTGAGGTGTTCATTGTATGTAGATGTCTGCTTGCTTTATTGGGCTAATGAAATACATATGGATCCTCGTGTTTCGAAGCCGGATTTGGTAAAACGTTACTCTGACCACGTACGTGATACGGGTAGTCCCCATCAGAGGTTCACGGCGCCATAAGCTCGTTGAACAGGCTTTGTGTGAAATATAACAGAGTAACGACTGTTTTTAGTATCCTGGTGGTCCAGAGGTTGCGTTCGCCGGCCACAGTCGTGGGTTACTGGGCCGTGGGTTCGAATCTTGGCGGAGTGGCGCGTTCATTGTATATAGAAGTCCGCATGCTTTATTGGACTAATGAAATATATTTGGATCCTCTTGTTTCGAAGCCGGATTTGGTAAAACGTTACTCTGACCACCTACGTGATACGGGTAATCCCTATTAGTGGTTCACGGCGCCATAAGCTCGTTGAACAGGCTTTGTGTGAAATGTAACAGATCCTAGGACTGCTTTTAGTATCCTGGTAGTCCAGAGGTAGGGTTCTCCGGTCACAGTCATGGGCTCGTGGGCCGTGGGTTCGAATCCTGGCGGGGTGAGGTGTTCATTGTATGTAGAAGTCCGCGTGCTTTATTGGGCTAATGAAATACATATGGATCCTCGTGTTTCGAAGCCGGATTTGGTAAAACGTTCCTCTGACCACCTACGTGATACGGGTAGTCCCCATTAGAGGTTCACCGGCGCCATAAGCTCGTTGAACAGGCTTTGTGTGAAATATAACAGAGTTACGACTGCTTTTAGTATCCTGGTGGTCCAGAGGTAGCGTTCGCCGGTCACAGTCGTGGGTTCCTGGGCCGTAGGTTCGAATCTTGGCGGGGTGGCGCGTTCATTGTATGTAGAAGTCCGCGTGCTTTATTGGGCTAATGAAATATATATGGATCCTATTGTTTCGAAGACGGATTTGGTAAAACGTTACTCTGACCACCTACGTGATACGGGTAATCCCCATTAATGGTTCACGGCGCCATAAGCTCGTTGAACAGGCTTTGTGTGAAATATAACAGAGTCTAGGACTGCTTTTAGTATCCTGGTAGTCCAGAGGTAGCGTTCTCCGGCCACAGTCATGGGCTTGTTGGCCGTGGGTTCGAATCCTGGGGCGGTGAGGTGTTCATTGTATGTAGAAGTCCGCGTGCTTTATTGGGCTAATGAAATACATATGGATCCTCGTGTTTCGAAGCCGGATTTTGTAAAACGTTACTCTGACCACAGACGTGATACGGGTAGTCCCCATTAGAGGTTCACGGCGCCATAAGCTCGTTGAACAGGCTTTGTGTGAAATATAACAGAGTTACGATGCTTTTAGTATCCTGGTGGTCCAGAAGTAGCGTTCGCCGGTCACAGTCGTGGGTTCCTGGGCCGTAGGTTCGAATCTTGGCGGGGTGGTCGCGTTCATTGTATGTAAAAGTCCGCGTGCTTTATTGAGCTAATGAAATATATATGGATCCTCTTGTTTCGAAGCCGGATTTGGTAAAACGTTACTCTGACCACCTACGTGATACGGGTTATCCCCATTAGTGGTTCACGGCGCCATAAGCTCGTTGAACAGGCTTTGTGTGAAATTTAACAGAGTCTAGGACTGCTTTTAGTATCCTGGTAGTCCAGAGGTAGCGTTCTCCGGCCACAGTCATGGGCTTGATGGCCGTGGGTTCGAATCCTGGCGCGGTGAGGTGTTCATTGTATGTAGAAGTCCGTGTGCTTTATTGGGCTAATGAAATACATATGGATCCTCGCGTTTCGAAGCCGGATTTGGTAAAACGTTACTCTGACCACAGACGTGATACGGGTAGTCCCCATTAGAGATTCACTGCGCCATAAGCTCGTTGAACAGGCTTTGTGTGAAATATAACAGAGTCTAGGACTGCTTTTAGTATCCTGGTGGTCCAGAAGTAGCGTTCCCCGGTCACAGTCGTGGGCTCGTGGGTCGTGGGTTCGAATCCTGTGGGGTGGCGTGTTCATTGTATGTAGAAGTCCGCGTGCTTTATTGGGCTAATGAAATACATATGGATCCTCGTGTTTCAAAGCCGGATTTGGTAAAACGTTCCTCTGACCACCTACGTGATATGGGTAGTCCCCATTAGAGGTTCACGGCGCCATAAGCTCGTTGAACAGGCTTTGTGTGAAATATAACAGAGTTACGACTGCTTTTAGTATCCTGGTGGTCCAGAGGTAGCGTTCTCCGGTCACAGTCATGGGCACGTGGGCCGTGGGTTCGAATCCTGGCGGGGTGAGGTGTTTATTGTATGTAGAAGTCCGCGTGCTTTATTGGGCTAATGAAATATATATGGATCCTCGTGTTTCAAAGCCGGATTTGGTGAAACGTTCCTCTGACCACCTATGTGACACGGGTAGTCCCCATAAGAGGTTCACGGCGCCATAAGCTCGTTGAACAGGCTTTGTGTGAAATATAAAAGAGTTACGACTGCTTTTAGTATCCTGGTGGTCCAGAGGTAGCGTTCGCCGGTCACAGTCGTGGGTTCCTGGGCCGTGGGTTCGAATGTTGGTGGGGTGGCGCGTTCATTGTATGTAGAAGTCCGCGTTCTTTATTGGGCTAATGAAATACATATGGATCCTCGTGTTTCGAAGCCGGATTTGGTAAAACGTTACTCTGACCACCTACGTGATACGGGTACTCCCCATTAGAGGTTCACGGCGCCATAAGCTCGTTGAACAGGCTTTGTGTGAAATATAAAGAGATTACGACTGCTTTTAGTATCCTGGTGGTCCAGAGGTAGCGTTCGCCGGTCACAGTCGTGGGTTCCTGGGCCGTGGGTTCGAATGTTGGTGGGGTGGCGCGTTCCTTGTATGTAGAAGTCCGCGTTCTTTATTGGGCTAATGAAATACATATGGATCCTCCTGTTTCGAAGCCGCCTTCTCTGACCACAGGCGTGTACGGCTAGTCCCCATTAGTTCCGCGCCATAAGCTCGTTGAAAAGGCTTTGTGTGAAATATAGCAGAGTCTAGGGCTGCTTTTACCTGTGGCCCAGAGGTAGCATTCCCCGGTGATCGTGGGTTCAAATCCTGGTGGGGTGAGCGTGTTCATTGTATGTAGAAGTCCGCGTGCTTTATTGGGCTAATAAAATACATATGGATTCTCCTGTTTCGAAGCCGGATTTGGTAAAACGTTACTCTGACCACCTACGTGATACAGCTAGTCCCCATTAGAGGTTCACGGCGCCATAAGGTCGTTGAACAGGCTTTGTGTGAAATATAACAGAGTCTAGGACTACTTTTAGTATCCTGGTGGTCCAGAAGTAGCGTTACCCGGTCACAGTCGTGGGCTCGTGGGCCGTGGGTTCGAATCCTGGCGGGGTGGTGTGTTCATTGTATGTAGAAGTCAGCATGCTTTATTGGGCTAATGAAATACCTATGGATCCTCGTGTTTCGAAGCCGGATTTGGTAAAATGTTATTCTGACCACGTATGTGATACGGGTAAGCCCCATTAGAGGTTCACTGCGCCATAAGCTCGTTGAACAGGCTTTGTGTGAAATATATCATTGTCTAGGACTGCTTTTAGTATCCTGGTGGTCCAGAGGTAGCGTTCCCCGGTCACATTCATGGGCTCGTGGGCCATCCGTGCGAATCCTGGTGGGGTGAGGTATTCATTGTATGTAGAAGTTCGCGTGCTTTATTCGGCTAATGAAATACATATGGATCCTCGCGTTTCGAAGCCGGATTTGGTAAAACGTTACTCTGACCACAGACGTGATACGGGTAGTCCCCATTAGAGGTTCACGGCGCCATAAGCTCGTTGAACAGGCTTTGTGTGAAATATAACAGAGTTACGACTGCTTTTAGTATCCTGGTGGTCCAGAGGTAGCGTTCGCCGGTCACAGTCGTGGGTTCCTGGGCCGTAGGTTCGAATCTTGGCGGGGTGGCGCGTTCATTGTATGTAAAAGTCCGCGTGCTTTATTGAGCTAATGAAATATATATGGATCCTCTTGTTTCGAAGCCGGATTTGGTAAAACGTTACTCTGACCACCTACGTGATACGGGTAATCCCCATTAGTGGTTCACGGTGCCATAAGCTCGTTGAACAGGCTTTGTGTGAAATATAACAGAGTCTAGGACTGCTTTTAGTATCCTGGTAGTCCAGAGGTAGCGTTCTCCGGCCACAGTCATGGGCTTGTTGGCCGTGGGTTCGAATCCTGGCGCGGTGAGGTGTTCATTGTATGTAGAAGTCCGTGTGCTTTATTGGGCTAATGAAATACATATGGATCCTCGCGTTTCGAAGCCGGATTTGGTAAAACGTTACTCTGACCACAGACGTGATACGGGTAGTCCTCATTAGAGATTCACTGCGCCATAAGCTCGTTGAACAGGCTTTGTGTGAAATATAACAGAGTCTAGGACTGCTTTTAGTATCCTGGTGGTCCAGAAGTAGCGTTCCCCGGTCACAGTCGTGGGCTCGTGGGTCGTGGGTTCGAATCCTGGTGGGGTGGCGTGTTCATTGTATGTAGAAGTCCGCGTGCTTTATTGGGCTAATGAAATATATATGGATCCTCGTGTTTCAAAGCCGGATTTGGTGAAACGTTCCTCTGACCACCTATGTGACACGGGTAGTCCCCATAAGAGGTTCACGGCGCCATAAGCTCGTTGAACAGGCTTTGTGTGAAATATAAAAGAGTTACGACTGCTTTTAGTATCCTGGTGGTCCAGAGGTAGCGTTCGCCGGTCACAGTCGTGGGTTCCTGGGCCGTGGGTTCGAATCTTGGTGGGGTGGCGCGTTCATTGTATGTAGAAGTCCGCGTGCTTTATTGGGCTAATGAAATACATATGGATCCTCGTGTTTCGAAGCCGGATTTGGTAAAACGTTACTCTGACCACCTACGTGATACGGGTAGTCCCCATTAGAGGTTCACGGCGCCATAAGCTCGTTGAACAGGCTTTGTGTGAAATATAACAGAGTCTAGGACTGCTTTTAGTATCCTGGTGGTCCAGAGGTAGCGTTCTCCAGTCACAGTCATGGGCTCGTGGGCCGTGGGTTCGAATCCTGGCGGGGTGAGGTGTTCATTGTATGTAGATGTCCGCTTGCTTTATTGGGCTAATGAAATACATATGGATCCTCCTGTTTCGAAGCCGGATTTGGTAAAACGCTACTCTGACCACAGACGTGATACGGCTAGTCCCCATTAGAGGTTCACGGCGCCATAAGGTCGTTGAACAGGCTTTGTGTGAAATATAACAGAGTCTAGGACTGCTTTTAGTATCCTGGTGGTCCAGAAGTAGCGTTCCCCGGTCACAGTCGTGGGCTCGTGGGCCGTGGATTCGAATCCTGGCGGGGTGGCGTGTTCATTGTATGTTGAAGTCCGCGTGCTTTATTGGGCTAATAAAATACATATGGATTCTCCTGTTTCGAAGCCGGATTTGGTAAAACGTTACACTGACCACCTACGTGATACGGCTAGTCCCCATTAGAGGTTCACGGCGCCATAAGGTCGTTGAACAGGCTTTGTGAGAAATATAACAGAGTCTAGGACTACTTTTAGTATCCTGGTGGTCCAGAAGTAGCGTTACCCGGTCACAGTCGTGGGCTCGTGGGCCGTGGGTTCGAATCCTGGCGGGGTGGTGTGTTCATTGTATGTAGAAGTCAGCATGCTTTATTGGGCTAATGAAATACCTATGGATCCTCGTGTTTCGAAGCCGGATTTGGTAAAACGTTATTCTGACCACGTATGTGATACGGGTAAGCCCCATTAGAGGTTCACTGCGCCATAAGCTCGTTGAACAGGCTTTGTGTGAAATATATCATTGTCTAGGACTGCTTTTAGTATCCTGGTGGTCCAGAGGTAGCGTTCCCCGGTCACATTCATGGGCTCTTGGGCCATCGGTGCGAATCCTGGCGGGGTGAGGTATTCATTGTATGTAGAAGTTCGCGTGCTTTATTCGGCCAATGAAATATATATGGATCCTCGTGTTTCGAAGCCGGATTTGGTATAACGTTACTCTGACCACAGACGTGATACGGGTAGTCCCCATTAGAGATTCACTGCGCCTTAAGGTCGTTGAACAGGCTTTGTGTGAAATATAACAGAGTCTAGGACTGCTTTTAGTATCCTGGTGGTCCAGAGGTAGCGTTCGCCGGTCACAGTCGTTGGTTCCTGGGCCGTGGGTTCGAATCTTGGCGCGGTGGCGCGTTCATTATATGTAGAAGTCTGCGTGCTTTATTGGGCTAATGAAATACATATGGATCCTCGTGTTTCGAAGCTGGATTTGGTAAAACGTTACTCTGACCACGTATGTGATACGGGTAATCCCCATTAGAGGTTCACGGCGCCATAATCTCGTTGAACAGGCTTTGTGTGAAATGTAACAGAGTCTAGGACTGCTTTTAGTATCCTGGTGGTCCAGAAGTAGCGTTCCTCGGTCACAGTCGTGGGCAAGTGGGCCGTGGGTTCGAATCCTAGCGGGGTGGCGTGTTCATTGTATGTAGAAGTCCGCGTGCTTTATTGTGCTAATGAAATACATATGGATCCTCGTGTTTCGAAGCCGGATTTGGTAAAACGTTACTCTGACCACGTATGTGATACGGGTTAATCCCCATTAGAGGTTCACGGCGCCATAATCTCGTTGAACAGGCTTTGTGTGAAATATAACAGAGTCTAGGACTGCTTTTAGTATCCTGGTGGTCCAGAAATAGCGTTCCTCGGTCACAGTCGTGGGCAAGTGGGCCGTGGGTTCGAATCCTAGCGGGGTGGTGTGTTCATTGTATGTAGATGTCCGCTTGCTTTATTGGGCTAATGAAATACATATGGATCCTCCTGTTTCGAAGCCGGATTTGGTAAAACGCTACTCTGACCACAGACGTGATACGGCTAATCCCCAATAGAGGTTCACGGCGCCATAAGGTCGTTGAACAGGCTTTGTGTGAAATATAACAGAGTCTAGGACTGCTTTTAGTATCCTGGTGGTCCAGAAGTAGCATTCCTCGGTCACAGTCGTGGGCAAGTGGGCCGTGGGTACGAATCCTAGCGGGGTGGCGTGTTCATTGTATGTAGAAGTCCACGTGCTTTATTGGGCTAATGAAATACATATGGATCCTCGTGTTTCGAAGCCGGATTTGGTAAAACGTTACTCTGACCACGTATGTGGTACGGGTAATCCCCATTAGAGGTTCACGGCGCCATAATCTCGTTGAACAGGCTTTGTGTGAAATATAACAGAGTCTAGGACTGCTTTGAGTATACTGGTAGTCCAGAGGTAGCGTTCTCCGGTCACAGTCATGGGCTCGTGGGCCGTGGGTTCGAATACTGGCGGGGTGAGGTGTTCATTGTATGTAGAAGTCCGCGTGCTTTATTGGGCTAATGAAATACATATGGATCCTCGTGTTTCGAAGCCGGATTTGGTAAAACGTTACTCTGACCTCCTACGTGATACGGGTAGTCCCCATTAGAGGTTCACGGCGCCATTAGCTCGTTGAACAGGCTTTGTGTGAAATATAACAGAGTCTAGGACTGCTTTTAGTATCCTGGTGGTCCAGAGGTAGCGTTTTCCAGTCACAGTCATGGGCTCGTGGGCTGTGGGTTCGAATCCTGGCAGAGTGAGGTGTTCATTGTATGTAGATGTCTGCTTGCTTTATTGGGCTAATGAAATACATATGGATCCTCGTGTTTCGAAGCCGGATTTGGTAAAACGTTACTCTGACCACGTATGTGATACGGGTATTCCCCATTAGAGGTTCACTGCGCCATAAGCTCGTTGAACAGGCTTTGTGTGAAATATAACATTGTCTAGGACTGCTTTTAGTATCCTGGTGGTCCAGAGGTAGCGTTCTCCAGTCACAGTCATGGGCTCGTTGGCCGTGGGTTCGAATCCTGGCGCAGTGAGGTGTTCATTGTATGTAGAAGTCCGCGTGCTTTATTGGGCTAATGAAATACATATGGATCCTGGTGTTTCGAAGCCGGATTTGGTAAAACGTTACTCTGACCACGTACGTGATACGGGTAGTCCCCATCAGAGGTTCACGGCGCCATAAGGTCGTTGAACAGGCTTTGTGTGAAATATAACAGAGTCTAGGACTGCTTTTAGTATCCTGGTGGTCCAGAAGTAGCGTTCCCCGGTCACAGTCGTGGGCTCGTGGGCCGTGGGTTCGAATCCTGGCGGGGTGGCATGTTCATTGTATGTAGAAGTCCGCGTGCTTTATTGGGCTAATGAAATACATATGGATCCTCCTGTTTCGAAGCCGGATTTGGTAAAACGTTACTCTGACCACCTACGTGATACGGCAAGTCCCCATTAGAGGTTCACAGCGCCATAAGGTCGTTGAACTGGCTTTGTGTGAAATATAACAGAGTCTAGGACTGCTTTTAGTATCCTGGTGGTCCAGAAGTAGCGTTACCCGGTCACAGTCGTGGGCTCGTGGGCCGTGAGTTCGAATCCTGGCGGGGTGGTGTGTTCATTGTATGTAGAAGTCAGCATGCTTTATTGGGCTAATGAAATACATATGGATCCTCGTGTTTCGAAGCCGGATTGGGTAAAACGTTATTCTGACCACGTATGTGATACGGGTAAGCCCCATTTGAGGTTCACTGCGCCATAACCTCGTTGAACAGGCTTTGTGTGAAATATATCATTGTCTAGGACTGCTTTTAGTATCCTGGTGGTCCAGAGGTAGCGTTCCCCGGTCATATTCATGGGCTCGTGGGCCATCGGTTCGAATCCTGGCGGGGTGAGGTGTTGATTGTATGTCGAAGTCCGCGTGCTTTATTCGGCTAATGAAATATATATGGATCCTCGTGTTTCAAAGCCGGATTTTGTAAATCGTTCCTCTGACCACCTAGGTGATACGGGTAGTCCCCATTAGAGGTTCACGGCGCCATAAGCTCGTTGAACAGGCTTGGTGTGAAATATAACAGAGTTACGACTGCTTTTAGTATCCTGGTGGTCCAGAGGTAGCGTTCGCCGGTCACAGTCGTTGGTTCCTGGGCCGTGGGTTCGAATCTTGGCGGGATGGCGCGTTCATTATATGTAGAAGTCTGCGTGCTTTATTGGGCTAATGAAATACATATGGATCCTCGTGTTTCGAAGCCGGATTTGGTAAAACGTTACTCTGACCACGTATGTGATACGGGTAATCCCAATTAGAGGTTCACGGCGCCATAATCTCGTTGAACAGGCTTTGTGTGAAATGTAACAGAGTCTAGGACTGCTTTTAGTATCCTGGTGGTCCAGAAGTAGCGTTCCTCGGTCACAGTCGTGGGCAAGTGGGCCGTGGGTTCGAATCCTAGCGGGGTGGCGTGTTCATTGTATTTAGAAGTCCGCGTGCTTTATTGGGCTAATGAAATACATATGGATCCTCGTGTTTCGAAGCCGGATTTGGTAAAACGTTACTCTGACCACGTATGTGATACGGGTAATCCCCATTAGAGGTTCACGGCGCCATAATCTCGTTGAACAGGCTTTGTGTGAAATATAACAGAGTCTAGGACTGCTTTTAGTATCCTGGTGGTCCAGAAGTAGCGTTCCTCGGTCACAGTTGTGGGCAAGTGGGCCGTGGGTTCGAATCCTAGCGGGGTGGTGTGTTCATTGTATGTAGATGTCCGCTTGCTTTATTGGGCTAATGAAATACATATGGATCCTCCTGTTTCGAAGCCGGATTTGGTAAAACGCTACTCTGACCACAGACGTGATGCGGCTAATCCCCATTAGAGGTTCACGGCGCCATAAGGTCGTTGAACAGGCTTTGTGTGAAATATAACAGAGTCTAGGACTGCTTTTAGTATCCTGGTGGTCCAGAAGTAGCGTTCCTCGGTCACAGTCGTGGGCAAGTGGGCCGTGGGTTCGAATCCTAGCGGGGTGGCGTGTTCATTGTATGTAGAAGTCCGCGTGCTTTATTGGGCTAATGAAATACATATGGATCCTCGTGTTTCGAAGCCGGATTTGGTAAAACGTTACTCTGACCATGTATGTGATACGGGTAATCCCCATTAGAGGTTCACGGCGCCATAATCTCGTTGAACAGGCTTTGTGTGAAATATAACAGAGTCTAGGACTGCTTTGAGTATACTGGTAGTCCAGAGGTAGCGTTCTCCGGTCACAGTCATGGGCTCGTGGGCCGTGGGTTCGAATACTGGCGGGGTGAGGTGTTCATTGTATGTAGAAGTCCGCGTGCTTTATTGGGCTAATGAAATACATATGGATCCTCGTATTTCGAAGCCGGATTTGGTAAAACGTTACTCTGACCTCCTACGTGATACGGGTGGTCCCCATTAGAGGTTCACGGCGCCATTAGCTCGTTGAACAGGCTTTGTGTGAAATATAACAGAGTCTAGGACTGCTTTTAGTATCCTGGTGGTCCAGAGGTAGCGTTTTCCAGTCACAGTCATGGGCTCGTGGGCCGTGGGTTCGAATCCTGGCGGGGTGAGGTGTTCATTGTATGTAGATGTCTGCTTGCTTTATTGGGCTAATGAAATACATATGGATCCTCGTGTTTCGAAGCCGGATTTGGTAAAAGTTACTCTGACCACGTATGTGATACGGGTAATCCCCATTAGAGGTTCACTGCGCCATAAGCTCGTTGAACAGGCTTTGTGCGAAATATAACAGAGTTACGACTGTTTTTAGTATCCTGGTGGTCCAGAGGTAGCGTTCTCCAGTCACAGTCATGGGCTCGTTGGCCGTGGGTTCGAATCCTGGCGCGGTGAGGTGTTCATTGTATGTAGAAGTCCGCGTGCTTTATTGGGCTAATAAAATACATATGGATCCTGGTGTTTCGAAGCCGGATTTGGTAAAACGTTACTCTGACCACGTACGTGATACGGGTAGTCCCCATTAGAGGTTCACGGCGCCATAAGCTCGTTGAACAGGCTTTGTGTGAAATATAACAGAGTTACGACTGTTTTTAGTATCCTGGTGGTCCAGAGGTTGCGTTCGCCGGTCACAGTCGTGGGTTACTGGGCCGTGGGTTCGAATCTTGGCGGGGTGGCGCGTTCATTGTATATAGAAGTCCGCATGCTGTATTGGACTTATGAAATATATTTGGATCCTCTTGTTTCGAAGCCGGATTTGGTAAAACGTTACTCTGACCACCTACGTGATACTGGTAATCCCCATTAGTGGTTCACGGCGCCATAAGCTCATTGAACAGGCTTTGTGTGAAATGTAACAGAGCCTAGGACTGCTTTTAGTATCCTGGTAGTCCAGAGGTAGGGTTCTCCGGTCACATTCATGGGCTCGTGGGCCGTGGGTTCGAATCCTGGCGGGGTGAGGTGTTCATTGTATGTAGAAGTCCGCGTGCTTTATTGGGCTAATGAAATACATATGGATCCTCGTGTTTCGAAGCCGGATTTGGTAAAACGTTCCTCTGACCACCTAGGTGATACGGGTAGTCCCCATTAGAGGTTCACGGCGCCATAAGCTCGTTGAACAGGTTTTGTGTGAAATATAACAGAGTTACGACTGCTTTTAGTATCCTGGTGGTCCAGAGGTAGCGTTCGCCGGTCACAGTCGTGGGTTCCTGGGCCGTAGGTTCGAATCTTGGCGGGGTGGCGCGTTCATTGTATGTAGAAGTCCGCTTGCTTTATTGGGCTAATGAAATATATATGGATCCTCTTGTTTCGAAGACGGATTTGGTAAAACGTTACTCTGACCACCTACGTGATACGGGTAATCCCCATTCGTGGTTCACGGCGCCATAAGGTCGTTGAACTGGCTTTGTGTGAAATATAACAGAGTCTAGGACTGCTTTTAGTATCTTGGTGGTCCAGAAGTAGCGTTACCCGGTCACAGTCGTGGGCTCGTGGGCCGTGGGTTCGAATCCTGGCGGGGTGGTGTGTTCATTGTATGTAGAAGTCAGCATTCTTTATTGGGGTAATGAAATACATATGGATCCTCGTGTTTCGAAGCCGGATTGGGTAAAACGTTATTCTGACCACGTATGTGATACGGGTAAGCCCCATTTGAGGTTCACTGCGCCATAACCTCATTGAACAGGCTTTGTGTGAAATATATCATTGTCTAGGACTGCTTTTAGTATCCTGGTGGTCCAGAGGTAGCGTTCCCCGGTCACATTCATGGGCTCGTGGGCCATCGGTTCGAATCCTGGCGGGGTGAGGTGTTGATTGTATGTCGAAGTCCGCGTGCTTTATTCTGCTAATGAAATATATATGGATCCTCGTGTTTCAAAGCCGGATTTTGTGAAACGTTCCTCTGACCACCTAGGTGATACGGGTAGTCCCCATTAGACGTTCACGGCGCCATAAGCTCGTTGAACAGGCTTCGTGTGAAATATAACAGAGTTACGACTACTTTTAGTATCCTGGTGGTCCAGAGGTAGCGTTCGCTTGTCACAGTCGTTGGTTCCTGGGCCGTGGGTTCGAATCTTGGCGGGGTGGCGCGTTCATTGTATGTAGAAGTCCGCGTGCTTTATTGGGCTAATGAAATATATATGGATCCTCTTGTTTCGAGGCCGGATTTGGTAAAACGTTACTCTGACCACCTACGTGATACGGGTAGTCCCCATTAGAGGTTCACGGCGCCATAAGGTCGTTGAACAGGCTTTGTGTGAAATATAACAGAGTCTAGGACTGCTTTTAGTATCCTGGTGGTCCAGAAGTAACGTTCCCCGGTCACAGTCGTGGGCTCGTGGGCCGTGGGTTCGAATCCTGGCCGTGGTGGCATGTTCATTGTATGTAGAAGTCTGCGTGCTTTGTTGGGCTAATGAAATACATATGGATCCTCGTGTTTCAAAGCCGGATTTGGCAAAACGTTCCTCTGACCACCTACGTGATACGGGTAGTCCCCATTAGAGGTTCACGGCGCCATAAGCTCGTTGAACAGGCTTTGTGTGAAATATAACAGAGTCTAGGACTGCTTTTAGTATCCTGGTGGTCCAGAAGTAGCGTTCCCTGGAAACGGTCATGGGCTCGTGGGCCGTGGGATTAAATCCTGGCGGGGTGAGGTGTTGATTATATGTAGAAGTCTGCGTGCTTTATTGGGCTAATGAACTATATATGGATCCTCGTGTTTCGAAGCAGGATTTGGTAAAACGCTACTCTGACCACCTACGTGATACGGGAAGTCCCCATTAGAGGTTCACGGCGCCATAAGCTCGTTGAACAGGCTTTGTGTGAAATATAACAGAGTCTAGGACTGCTTTTAGTATCCTGGTGGTCCAGAAGTAGCGTTCCCGGTCACAGTCGTGGGCTCGTGGGCCGTGGGTTCGAATCCTAGGCGGGGTGGCGTGTTCATTGTATGTAGAAGTCCGCGTGCTTTATTGGGCTAATGAAATACATATGGATCCTCGTGTTTCGAAGCCGGATTTGGTAAAACGTTACTCTGACCACGTATGTGATACGGGTAATCCCCATTAGAGGTTCACGGCGCCATAAGCTCGTTGAACAGGCTTTGTGTGAAATATAACAGAGTCTAGGACTGCTTTGAGTATCCTGGTAGTCCAGAGGTAGCGTTCTCCGGTCACAGTCATGGGCTCGTGGGCCGTGGGTTCGAATCCTGGCGGGGTGAGGTGTTCATTGTATGTAGAAGTCCGCGTGCTTTATTGGGCTAATGAAATACATATGGATCCTCGTGTTTCGAAGCCGGATTGGTAAAACGTTACTCTGACCACCTACGTGATACGGGTAGTCCCCATTAGAGGTTCACGGCTCCATAAGCTCGTTGAACAGGCTTTGTGTGAAATATAACAGAGTCTAGGACTGCTTTTAGTATCCTGGTGGTCCAGAGGTAGCGTTTTCCAGTCACAGTCATGGGCTCGTGGGCCGTGGGTTCGAATCCTGGCGGGGTGAGGTGTTCATTGTATGTAGATGTCTGCTTGCTTTATTGGGCTAATGAAATACATATGGATCCTCGTGTTTCGAAGCCGGATTTGGTAAAAGTTACTCTGACCACGTATGTGATACGGGTAATCCCCATTAGAGGTTCACTGCGCCATAAGCTCGTTGAACAGGCTTTGTGCGAAATATAACAGAGTTACGACTGTTTTTAGTATCCTGGTGGTCCAGAGGTAGCGTTCTCCAGTCACAGTCATGGGCTCGTTGGCCGTGGGTTCGAATCCTGGCGCGGTGAGGTGTTCATTGTATGTAGAAGTCCGCGTGCTTTATTGGGCTAATGAAATACATATGGATCCTGGTGTTTCGAAGCCGGATTTGGTAAAACGTTACTCTGACCACGTACGTGATATGGGTAGTCCCCATCAGAGGTTCACGGCGCCATAAGCTCGTTGAACAGGCTTTGTGTGAAATATAACAGAGTTACGACTGTTTTTAGTATCCTGGTGGTCCAGAGGTTGCGTTCGCCGGTCACAGTCGTGGTTTACTGGGCCGTGGGTTCGAATCTTGGCGGGGTGGCGCGTTCATTGTATATAGAAGTCCGCATGCTGTATTGGACTAATGAAATATATTTGGATCCTCTTGTTTCGAAGCCGGATTTGGTAAAACGTTACTCTGACCACCTACGTGATACGGGTAATCCCCATTAGTGGTTCACGGCGCCATAAGCTCATTGAACAGGCTTTGTGTGAAATGTAACAGAGCCTAGGACTGCTTTTAGTATCCTGGTAGTCCAGAGGTAGGGTTCTCCGGTCACAGTCATGGGCTCGTGGGCCGTGGGTTCGAATCCTGGCGGGGTGAGGTGTTCATTGTATGTTGAAGTCCGCGTGCTTTATTGGGCTAATGAAATACATATGGATCCTCGTGTTTCGAAGCCGGATTTGGCAAAACGTTCCTCTGACCACCTAGGTGATACGGGTAGTCCCCATTAGAGGTTCACGGCGCCATAAGCTCGGTGAACAGGCTTTGTGTGAAATATAACAGAGTTACGACTGATTTTGGTATCCTGGTGGTCCAGAGGTAGCGTTCGCCGGTCACAGTCGTGGGTTCCTGGGCCGTAGGTTCGAATATTGGCGGGGTGGCGCGTTCATTGTATGTAGAAGTCCGCGTGCTTTATTGGGCTAATGAAATATATATGGATCCTCTTGTTTCGAAGACGGATTTGGTAAAACGTTACTCTGACCACCTACGTGATACGGGTAATCCCCATTCGTGGTTCACGGCGCCATAAGCTCGTTGAACAGGCTTTGTGTGAAATATAACAGAGTCTAGGACTGGTTTTAGTATCCTGGTAGTCCAGAGGTAGCGTTTTCCGGCCACAGTCATGGGCTTGTTGGCCGTGGGTTCGAATCCTGGCACGGTGAGGTGTTCATTGTATGTAGAAGTCCGCGTGCTTTATTGGGCTAATGAAATACATATGGATCCTCGTGTTTCGAAGCCGGATTTGGTAAAACGTTACTCTGACAACAGACGTGATACGGGTAGTCCCCATTAGAGATTCACTGCGCCATAAGCTCGTTGAACAGGCTTTGTGTGAAATATAACAGAGTCTAGGACTGCTTTTAGTATCCTGGTGGTCCAGAGGTAGCGTTCTCCAGTCACAGTCATGGGCTCGTGGGCCGTGGGTTCGAATCTTGGCGGGGTGAGGTGTTCATTGTATGTAGATGTCCGCTTGCTTTATTGGGCTAATGAAATACATATGGATCCTCCTGTTTCGAAGCCGGATTTGGTAAAACGCTACTCTGACCACAGACGTGATATGGCTAGTCCCCATTAGAGGTTCACGGCGCCATAAGGTCGTTGAACAGGCTTTGTGTGAAATATAACAGAGTCTAGGACTGCTTTTAGTATCCTGGTGGTCCAGAAGTAGCGTTCCCCGGTCACAGTCGTGGGCTCGTGGGCCGTGGGTTCGAATCCTGGCAGGGTGGCGTGTTCATTGTATGTAGAAGTCCGTGTGCTTTATTGGGCTAATGAAATACATATGGATCCTCCTGTTTCGAAGCCAGATTTGGTAAAACGTTACTCTGACCACCTACGTGATACGGCTAGTCCCCATTAGAGGTTCACGGCGCCATAAGGTCGTTGAACATGCTTTGTGTGAAATATAACAGAGTCTAGGACTGCTTTTAGTATCTTGGTGGTCCAGAAGTAGCGTTACCCGGTCACAGTCGTGGGCTCGTGGGCTGTGGGTTCGAATCCTGGCGGGGTGGTGTGTTCATTGTATGTAGAAGTCAGCATGCTTTATTGGGCTAATGAAATACATATGGATCCTCGTGTTTCGAAGCCGGATTTGGTAAAACGTTATTCTGACCACGTATGTGATACGGGTAAGCCCCAATAGATGTTCACTGCGCCATCAGCTCGTTGAACAGGCTTTGTGTGAAATATATCATTGTCTAGGACTGCTTTTAGTATCCTGGTGGTCGAGAGGTAGCATTCCCCGGTCACATTCATGGGCTCGTGGGCCATCGGTTCGAATCCTGGCGGGGTGAGGTGTTGATTATATGTTGAAGTCCGTGTGCTTTATTCGGCTAATGAAATATATATGGATCCTCGTGTTTCAAAGCCGGATTTTGTAAAACGTTCCTCTGACCACCTAGGTGATACGGGTAGTCCCCATTAGAGGTTCACGGCGCCATAAGCTCGTTGAACAGGCTTGGTGTGAAATATAACTGAGTTACGACTGCTTTTAGTATCCTGGTGGTCCAGAGGTAGCGTTCGCCGGTCACAGTCGTTGGTTCCTGGGCCGTGGGTTCGAATCTTGGCGGGGTGGCGCGTTCATTATATGTAGAAGTGTGCGTGCTGTATTGGGCTAATGAAATATATATGGATCCTCTTGTTTCGAAGCCGGATTTGGTAAAACGTTACTCTGACCACCTACGTGATACAGGTAATCCCCATTAGAGGTTCACGGCGCCATAAGCTCGTTGAACAGGCTTTGTGTGAAATATAACAGAGACTAGGGCTGCTTTTAGTATCCTGGTGGTCCAGAAGTAGCGTTCCTCGGTCACAGTCGTGGGCAAGTGGGCCGTGGGTTCGAATCCTAGCGGGGTGGCGTGTTCATTGTATGTAGAAGTACGCGTGCTTTATTGGGCTAATGAAATACATATGGATCCTCGTGTTTCGAAGCCGGATTTGGTAAAACGTTACTCTGACCACGTATGTGATACGGGTAATCCCCATTAGAGGTTCACGGCGCCATAATCTCGTTGAACAGGCTTTGTGTGAAATATAACAGAGTCTAGGACTGCTTTGAGTATACTGGTAGTCCAGAGGTAGCGTTCTCCGGTCACAGTCATGGGCTCGTGGGCCGTGGGTTCGAATACTGGCGGGGTGAGGTGTTCAATGTATGTAGAAGTCCGCGTGCTTTTTTGGGCTAATGAAATACATATGGATCCTCGTGTTTCGAAGCCGGATTTGGTAAAACGTTACTCTGACCTCCTACGTGATACGGGTAGTCCCCATTAGAGGTTCACGGCGCCATTACCTCGTTGAACAGGCTTTGTGTGAAATATAACAGAGTCTAGGACTGCTTTTAGTATCCTGGTGGTCCAGAGGTAGCGTTTTCCAGTCACAGTCATGGGCTCGTGGGCCATGGGTTCGAATCCCATGTGTGAGGTGTTCATTGTATGTAGATGTTCGCTTGCTTTATTGGCCACGAAATACATATGGATCCTCGTGGTTTCGAAGCCGGACGGTAAAACGTTACTCTGGACCACAGACGGATACGAGTAGTCCCATTAGAGATTCACTGCGCCTACAAGCTCGTTGAACAGGCTTGTGAAATATAACATTGAGTTCAGGACTGCTTTAGTATCCTGGTAGTCCGGAGGTATGCCTCCAGTCACAGCCGCGGGCCTGTTGGCCGTGGCTGAATCCCGGCGCGGTAGGTGTACCATTGTGGTGGTAGTCGGCGTGCTTTATTGGGCTAATGAAATACATATGGATCCTGGTGTTTCGAAGCCGGATTTGGTAAAACGTTACTCTGACCACGTACGTGATACGGGTAGTCCCCATCAGAGGTTCACGGCGCCATAAGCTCGTTGAACAGGCTTTGTGTGAAATATAACAGAGTTACGACTGTTTTTAGTATCCTGGTGGTCCAGAGGTTGCGTTCGCCGGTCACAGTCGTGGGTTACTGGGCCGTGGGTTCGAATCTTGGCGGGGTAGCGCGTTCATTGTATATAGAAGTCCGCATGCTTTATTGGACTAATGAAATATATTTGGATCCTCTTGTTTCGAAGCCGGATTTGGTAAAACGTTACTCTGACCACCTACGTGATACTGATAATCCCCATTAGTGGTTCACTGCGCCATAAGCTCGTTGAACAGGCTTTGTGTGAAATGTAAGAGAGCCTAGGACTGCTTTTAGTATCCTGGTAGTCCAGAGGTGGGGTTCTCCGGTCACAGTCATGGGCTCGTGGGCCGTGGGTTCGAATCCTGGCGGGGTGAGGTGTTCATTGTATGTAGAAGTCCGCGTGCTTTATTGGGCTAATGAAATACATATGGATCCTCGTGTTTCGAAGCCGGATTTGGTAAAACGTTCCTCTGACCACCTAGGTGATACGGGTAGTCCCCATTAGAGGTTCACGGCGCCATAAGCTCAAGCTGAACAGGCTTTGGTGAAATATAACAGAGTTACTTAATTGCTTTAGTATCCTGGTGGTCCAGAGGTAGCGCTCGGCCGGTCATGTCAGTGGGTTCCTACCGTAGGTCTGAATCTTGGCGGGTGGCGCGTTCATTGTATGTAGAAGTCCGCTTGCTTTATTGGGCTAATGAAATACATATGGATCCTCGTGTTTCGAAGCCGGATTTGGTAAAACGTTACTCTGACCACAGACGTGATACGGGTAGTCCCCATTAGAGATTCACTGCGCCATAAGCTCGTTGAACAGGCTTTGTGTGAAATATAACAGAGTCTAGGACTGCTTTTAGTATCCTGGTGGTCCAGAAGTAGCGTTCCCCGGTCACAGTTGTGGGCTCGTGGGCCATGGGTTCGAATCCTGGCGGGGTGAGGTGTTCATTGTATGTAGAAGTCCGCGTGCTTTATTGGGCTAATGAAATACATATGGGTCCTCTTGTTTCGAAGCCGGATTTGGTAAAACGTTACTCTGACCACCTACGTGATACGGGTAATCCCCATTAGTGGTTCACGGCGCCATAAGCTCGTTGAACAGGCTTTGTGTGAAATATAACAGAGTCTAGGACTGCTTTTAGTATCCTGGTAGTCCAGAGGTAGCGTTCTCCAGTCACAATATATGGGCTCGTGGGCCGTGGGTTCGAATCCTGGCGGGGTGAGGTGTTCATTGTATGTAGAAGTCCGCGTGCTTTATTGGGCTAATGAAATACATATGGATCCTCGTGTTTCGATGAGGGATTTGGTAAAACGTTAATCTGACCACCTACGTGATACGGGTAGTCCCCATTAGAGGTTCACGGCGCCATAAGCTCGTTGAACAGGCTTTGTGTGAAATATAACAGAGCCAAGGACTGCTTTTAGTATCCTGGTGGTCCAGAGGTAGCGTTCTCCAGTCACAGTCATGGGCTCGTGGGCCGTGGGTTCGAATCCTGGCGGGGTAGGTGTTCATTGTATGTAGATATCCGCTTGCTTTATTGGGCTAATGAAATACATATGGATCCTCGTGTTTCGAAGCTGGATTTGGTAAAACGTTACTCTGACCACAGACGTGATACGGGTAGTCCCCATTAGAGGTTCACTGCGCATAAGCTCGTTGAACAGGCTTTGTGTGAAATATAACATTGTCTAGGACTGCTTTTAGTATCCTGGTAGTCCAGAGGTAGCGTTTGCCGGTCACAGTCATGGGCTCGTGGGCCGTGGGTTCTAATCCTGGCGGAGTGAGGTGTTGATTGTATGTCGAAGTCCGCGTGCTTTATTTGGCTAATGAAATATATATGGATCCTCGTGTTTCGACGCCGGATTTGGTAAAACGTTACTTTGACCACCTACGTGATACGGGTAGTCCCCATTAGAGGTTCACGGCGCCATAAGGTCGTTGAACAGGCTTTGTGTGAAATATAACAGAGTCTAGGACTGCTTTTAGTATCCTGGTGGTCCAGAAGTAGCGTTACCCGGTCACAGTCGTGGGCTCGTGGGCCGTGGGTTCGAATCCTGGCGGGGTGGCGTGTTCATTGTATGTAGAAGTCAGCATGCTTTATTGGGCTAATGAAATACATATGGATCCTCGTGTTTCGAAGCCGGATTTGGTAAAACGTTACTCTGACCACGTATGTGATACGGGTAATCCCCATTAGAGGTTCACTGCGCCATAAGCCCGTTGAACAGGCTTTGTGTGAAATATAACATTGTCTAGGACTGCTTTTAGTATCCTGGTGGTCCAGAGTTAGCGTTCCCCGGTCACAGTCATGGGCTCATGGGCCATTGGTTCGAATCCTCGCGGGGTGAGGTGTTGATTGTATGTCGAAGTCCGCGTGCTTTATTCGGCTAATGAAATATATATGGATCCTCGTGTTTCAAAGCCGGAATTGGTAAAACTTTCCTCTGACCACCTAGGTGATACGGGTAGTTCCCATTAGAGGTTCACGGCGCCATAAGCTCGTTGAACAGGCTTTGTGTGAAATATAACAGAGTTACGACTGCTTTTAGTATCCTGGTGGTCCAGAGGTAGCGTTCGCCGGTCACAGTCGTGGGTTCCTGGGCCGTGGATTCGAATCTTGGCGGGGTGGCGCGTTCATTGTATGTAGAAGTCCGCGTGCTTTATTGGGCTAATGAAATATATATGGATCCTCTTGTTTCGAAGCCGGATTGGTAAAACGTTACTCTGACCACCTACGTGATACAGGTAATCCCTATTAGAGGTTCATGGCGCCATAAGCTCGTTGAACAGGCTTTGTGTGAAATATAACAGAGTCTAGGACTGCTTTTAGTATCCTGGTAGTCCAGAGGTAGCGTTTGCCGGTCACAGTCATGGGCTCGTGGGCCGTGGGTTCGAATCCTGGCGGGGTGAGGTGTTCATTGTATGAAGAAGTCCGCGTGCTTTATTGGGCTAATGAAATACATATGGATCCTCGTGTAATAGGCCCCTGTCTCATCAACAGAACGTATTATATAAATGGGTCAATACATCTGATATTATATTCAGATTCACCACCCTGTAACTTTCCACTGTCTATGAGTAAGACATGAGATTGACACGTGAGCGGGCAACTTACCCAAGAGGGCGAGACCCATAGCTCAGCATTTCTGTAAGCACGCACTGCGATGCCCCTAAGCTTCAGTAGCTCACCACAACTCATATCGTAAGGATGTGACCTAACGTTTATCATACATAAACGCCGTCCCTTTCTCATTCACTCCTAGACAGTGAGACTTACGGTTGATATACACTCAGGAATTATATATACAACATTTTATAATAAAACAAAGGAACTACCGTTTGGGTTTCGTTACTTAAAACCCAAATATAAATATGTGTGAACGGACTGGTTAATTGGACAAGCAGCCGATTCATATAGGTGGCAGCGGTGTGTACGGATTCTTCAAACTGGTAGTCGTATCATCCGTCTGTGTCTTGTGAAAAACAAGAAACCACGCAGCAGTGACGCGTTACATAATCCGAGTGTTTAAAACTATATCCCGTATTGAGACGATATGTAGTGAGCGCTCCTTATCTCTGTCACATACAAATACGTGCAGAATTCGTAATATACAAATATTACAGCCTGTTGGTACATATCCAGATTGAGCCGGTTGAGATAGACTCCACTCAGCATTCCCTAGACATTACAGTGTTGCAGTGTTGAACAACAGTTTCGTAGCCTGGTCTTCAATTGGTATTTCACTAGCAGCTGAGCAGTATTGTTGTGTCGTCAGCGCGAATTACGAATTCCGGTGTCATCATACAGATCTCCATATATACGTGGACTGTGAAGAATTGGCACACGGCAGTTTTCGCCAGCGAACCAGCAACCACCAGTGTGATAACCAATCATAGTTTTCTGATCGCCGGAGGAGGAACTCACCTAAATCAAGTGGACTCGTCTCTCACCAAAGCAGAAGCGTCATCTCGTTGCCAAGGAAACCAGCAGCAGCACACGCATCCTAGGAAGAGGCCCCACCCACCACTCCACTCAGAACTTTTGAAGGATCTCATTTTCTATACAGACGTACTTCTCTGTATAAATAGGTATTTAAATTACATAGTTCTACACACATGAACACGTTCGAGAGATATCTTCACACCGATAGGTTCGTCGGATAGGATTATTTCAATGATAAAGTGTCGAATGTAAGATTAATGTATTGAAATCCTATAATTTGCAGTAGTTTGTAAGTGTCTGTCTACTTATTGATAGTTTAATAATTAACTACAAAACATATTCATTTGTCTTGTAAATGAGAGGCAAGTGATCTACTTACTGTTAAGTATTCATTGACCCAAGGGGGCTAATAGATAATTTCTAAGTTTCCCATGTCTAATGTAGATGAAATCGAACGCCTAGCGCAACTGTTTGCTGATAACCAACTCATCAATGATCAAGCCCAGACTGACATAGATTTTGAGTATGGAACACAGTTAAATGAGTCGGTAGGAAGTAGTGAGAAAGTTATAGACGAATCATTTGACGACTTAAACCGTCGTACCCTACGGTTTGGTAATCACTATAGTACCTCACCTAAGTATACTAAAGCAGTTACCCCTGTTACAGGTGATAGTGTGTCTGTTGCTAAATCGGTAACAACATTATTAACCCAGCCTTCTGGTAAGAGTAAGAATACTAACTTGCTTAATAACACTAAAATGGCATTCTCTGAACCTCACACCAGTACTACTACCACACCTAAAGCTGATAATGTTATTAATATCATGCAGCGCGGCGATTATGTTCGAAATTTCACGGGACAAGACGATTATAGGGTCGCACATTTTATTCGTGCATGTGAAGATAGCATGCGCAATAGTCACATAACGACTGATGAAGAAAAGAAAGCATATGTACGTTCCCATATAACGCAGGGTTCCTATGCAGGCAGTCGTTTAAATGCGTTTGGTTTACAAAGCCCTGACTATGAAAAGTTCAAGCGAACGCTAATTGGGATTTTTAGGGGTAGGTAACAGCTGAGCCAACTTCAGATGTCACAGATGCCT
The DNA here is from genome assembly GCF_018991925.1 of Homarus americanus. Lineage (NCBI taxonomy): Eukaryota > Metazoa > Arthropoda > Malacostraca > Decapoda > Nephropidae > Homarus > Homarus americanus. The sequence continues at coordinate 54,775 of NW_024714716.1, forward strand.
CACTCCCAGACTCCTTATGCGACACACTTAGCTTCGATCGCTCCTCCCCGCCTAACATATCAACAGAAAACATCGTTACGATGCGCACATTGTAATAAACGTGGCCACGTAATGGAAGATTGTTTTCAGCTCCGAGGTAATAGTGCTAATTTTAAGGCCACACCCGGTGCAAAGCCATTCTCAAGGTCAAACAGTGAGGGAGCAAAAGCAGCACCTCCTCCTCCTACCCAGACAGCGCGCAAATGGTGCGCTCTTCACAAATCGACATCTCATAGTTCACATGAGTGCGATATACTAATAAAGGCTAGGGGAGTGGACCTAAGTGAAACGGAGGTGTCATATAGGCGCAAGCAGAAACGTCCCCAGGACAAGTCATCGGGGGAAGACCAGCGCACACCACAGCACGGAGAGGGATAGATAGGGTAGTTCCCACCCCTCCTCACAGCACTTCTATAGCGGCCTCATTAATAGCGGCGCTTAGAAAAGTGGAAGTGTTGTCAGTGCCGGTGAGAGTGGATAATACCAGATTGGCTCTTGATATAGACACAGGTGCTTGCGCTAATGTATTGGCCTTGACATCATATCACGAGTTACAACGTAAATTCCCTCACCGCAAATTCAAATGGAGGCCTAGTAACGCTGAGCTCGAAGGAGTTTCAGGTACTCAGCTGAGAATCAAAGGAATGGTGACGTTACCACTCAGATTCTCAAGACGTGGTTCTCCCTTCTACGCGGACTTTATATAGTTCAGCAGTTCAATTTGCCAGCTGACGGGTTACTTGGTCTACCAACTCTTCGAAAGAACATGATAGATGTTCATCCACGTAATAATAGTGTTACGTTTAAAGGTGTTTCCTACACAGCAATGAGTCATTCTGAACCTATGCTCACCGCTAGGACGAAAGTGTTGTCTACCAATCCTATTAAGAGGAAGGCGGATCATGCATCAGAGATATCTCTCGACCTCAACCACACACCTTCCCAGCGTGATTACAGCAGCAAGAGTTGGAAGATAGTACCTGCAATTTTGAAGAGTACTCTCCATTACCAGAATGAGGAATTCACCAACGCAACAATCCTGTGAGCTGAAGTGAACATTAGTTTCTGCAAATGATTTGTTCACTGCCCAGGGTGTGACAGGACGTGACTGCAGTTGTTGAGACTACTCATCAATCAACATCCTGTCAACAAAATTCTTTCGTATGGCGTGAACAACCCCCAGTTACCAGCACCCAGCACCCACCCTAGTGATGATGACACATCCGGTCTGAGAGATGGTCTCTGCATTCTGAGGTATGGTGTTGTGGATGACGTTGTGTGACAATTAGCGGCGGTTTGCTGTACTCAGGATTTTTGTGAGCATTGACCCAATCACCGGACCTTGGAAACAGCTGTGTCTACTGTGGGACACACACACACACAAGTCTACGGGATTGCGGGAGCAATTTCACATTATCAAGAAATTAAAGAAAGGATGTTATGTGTGTGATTTTCTAG
>NW_024714717.1:0-10320 GCF_018991925.1 Homarus americanus
TTAATATACTCGAAGAGGGGGCTTTGTTATACTCGATCAGGGGACTTTGTTATACTCGATAAGGGACTTTTGTTATACTCGATCAGGGGAATTTGTTATACTCGATCAGGGGACTTTGTTATACTCGATCAGGGGACTTTGTTATACTCGATTAGGGAACTTTGTTATACTCGATCAGGGGACTTTGTTATACTCGATCAGTGTACTTTGTTATACTCGATCAGGGACTTTGCTATAATTGATGAGAGGCCTTTGTTATACTCGTTCAGGGGAATTTGTTGTACTTGATCAGGGTACATCAGTGGACTTTGTTATACTCGATCAGGGGACTTTTATATTCTCGATGAGGGGACTTTGCTATACTCGATAAGGGGCCTTTGTTTTACTCGATTAGGGGCCTTTGTTATACTCGATCAGGGGACTTTGTTATACTCAATCTGGGGACTTTGTTATGCTCGATCAGTGGCCTTTGTTATCCTCGATCGGGGACTTTGTTATACTCGATCAGAGGACTTTGTTAACTCGATCAGGGGCGTTTGTTATATTCGATGAGGAGCCTTTGTTATACTCGATTAGGGGACTTTGTTATACTCGATCAGGGGTCTTTGTTGTACTCGATCAGGGGGCTTTGTTGTACTCGATCAGGGCCTTAAGGTACTGATAAGGCCATTGTTATACTCGGATCGTGACTTTGTTATACCGATAAGGGACTCTTATTATAATTCTCCGATGAGGGGGGCTTTCTTATACCTGAACAGGTCTTGTTATACTCGATCAGGGACTTTGTTATTCTCGATCAAGGCTTTTGTTATACTCGATCAGGGGACTTTGTTATACTCGACCAGGGGCCTTTGTTGTACTCGATGAGGGGCCTTTGTTATACTCGATCAGGGGCCTTTCTTATACTCGATAAGGGGCCTTTGTTATACTCGATTAGAGGACTTTGTTATACTCGATCAGGGGCTTTGTTATTCTCGATCAGGGAACTTTGTTATACTCTATCAGGGGACTTTGTTATACTCGAGCAGGGAACTTTGTTATACTCGTTCAGGGGGCTTTGTATACTCGTTCAGGTGACTTTGTTATACTCGATCAGGGGACTTTGTTATACTCGATCAGGAGATTTTCTTATACTCGATGAGGGGACTTTTTATACTCGATCAGTGGAATTTGTTATACTCAATTAGGGGACTTTAATATACTCGATCAGGGGACTTTGCTATACTCGATCATGGGGCTTTGTTATACTCGATAAGGGGCCTTTGTTATACTCGATGAGGCGACTTTGTTATTCTCGATTTGGGGAATTTGTTATACTTGATCAGGGGACTTTGTTATACTCGATCAGGGGATTTTGTTATACTCGATGAGGGGCTTTGTTATACTTGATGAGGGGACTTTGTTATACTTGATCAGGGGACTTTGTTATACTCTCGATCAGGGGACTTTGCTGTACTCGATCATGGGGCTTTGTTATACTCGATAAGGGGCCTTTGTTATACTCGATGAGGGGACTTTGTTATTCTCGATTTGGGGAATTTGTTATACTTGATCAGGGGACTTTATTATACTCGATCAGGGGATTTTGTTATACTCGATCAGGGGCCTTTGTTGTACTCGATGAGGGGCCTTTGTTGTACTCGATCAGGGGCCTTTGTTGTACTCGATCACGGGACTTTGTTATACTCGATCAGGGGCCTTTATTACACTCGATAAGGGAACTTTCTTATACTTGATAAGGGGATAAGGGGCCTATGTTATACTCGATTAGGGATCTTTGTTATACTCGTTCAGGGGGCTTTGTTATACTCGGTCAGGTGACTTTGTTATACTCGATGAGGGGGGCTTTGTTATACTCTATTAGGGGACTTTGCTTTCCTCTGTCAGGGAAGTTTGTTATACTCTATGAGGGGACTTTGTTATACTCGATCAGGGATCTTTGTTATACTCGTTCTGGGGGCTTTGTTATACTCGTTCAGGTGACTTTGTTATACTCGATGAGGGGGCTTTGTTATACTCTATCAGGGGACTTTGTTATACTCGATCAGGGATCTTTGTTATACTCGTTCAGGAGACTTTCTTACACTCGATCAGGGGATTTTGTTATTTTCGATTAGGGGGCTTTTTTATACTCGATTAGGGGACTTTGTTATACTCGATCAGGGGACTTTGTTATACCTGATCAGTGGACTTTGTTTTATTCGATCAGGGGACTTTGTTATACTCGATCAGGGGACTTGTTATATTCGATCAGGGGACTTTGTTATACTCGATCAGGGAACTTTGTTATACTCGATCAGGGGACTTTGTTATACTCGATAAGGGGGCTTTATTATACTTGATCAGGCGACTTTCTTATACTCGATCACGGGCCTTTGTTGTACTCGATGAGGGGCCTTTGTTATACTCGATAAGGGGCCTTTGCTATACTCGATGAGGAGACTTTTTTATACTCGATCAGGGGAATTTGTTATACTCCTTCAGGGGACTTTGTTATACTCGATCAGGGGACGTTGTTATACTCGATTAGGGGACTTTGTTATAGTTGATGAGGGCAGATCAGTGGACTTTGTTATACTCGATCAGGGGACTTTAATATACTCGATCAGGGGACTTTGCTATACTCGATGAGGGGCCTATGTTATACTCGATCAGGGGACTTTGTTTTACACAATCAGGGGAAATTGTTTTACTCGATTAGGGGCCTTTGTTATACTCGATCAGGGGACTTTGTTATACACAACCAGGGGACTTTGTTATACTCGATCAGAGGCCTTTGTTATACTCGATCGGAGGACTTTGTTATACTCAATCTGGGGACTTTGTTATACTCGAACAGGGGCCTTTGTTATATTCGATCGGGACTTTGATATACTCGATCAGGGGACTTTGTTATACTCGATTAGGGGCCTTTGTTATATTCGATGAGGAGCCTTTGTTATACTCGATTAGGCGACTTTGTTATACTCGATCAGGGGTCATTGTTGTACTCGATCAGGGGGCTTTGTTGTACTCGATCAGGGGCCATTGTTATACTCGATAAGGGGCCATTGTTATACTCGATCAGGGAACTTTGTTATACTCGATAAGGGGACTTTGTTATACACGATGAGGGGCTTTGTTATACTTGATCAGGGGACTTTGTTATACTCGATCAGGGGACTTTGTTATGCTCGATGAAGGGTCTTTGTTATACTGGATCAGTGGACTTTGTTATACGCTATCAGGGGACATTGTTATACTCGATGAGGGGCCTTTGTTTTACTCTATCAGAGGACTTTGTTATACTGGATCTGGGGACTTTGTTATACTCGATCAGTTTTCTTTGTTATTCTTGATGAGGGGACTTTGTTATACTCGACCAGGGGCCTTTGTTGTACTCGATCAGAGAGCTTTGTTATACTCGATAAGGGGCAGTTGTTATACTCGATGAGGGGACTTTATTATACTCGATCAGGGGGCTTTGTTATACTTGATCAGGGGCCTTTGTTATACTAGATGAGTGGACTTTGTTATACTCGATCAGGAGAATTTAATATACTCGATCAGGGGACTTTTCCTTACTCGATCAGGGAACTTTGTTATCCTCTATCAGGGGACTTTGTTATACTCGATCAGGCATCTTTGTTATACTCGTTCAGGGGGCTTTGTTATACTCGTTCAGGTGACTTTGTTATACTCGATAAGGGGACTTTGTTATACTCGATGAGGGGACTTTTTATACTCGATCAGGGGACTTTGCTATACTCGATCAGGGGAATTTGCTATACTCGATCAGGGGGCTTTGTTATACTCGAAAAGGGGCCTTTGTTATACTCGATGAGGGGACTTTGTTATTCTCACTTAGTGGAATTTGTTATACTTGATCAGGGGACTGTTATACCCGATCAGGGGATTTTGTTATACTCGATGAGGGGCTTTGTTATTCTTGATGAGGGGACTTTGTTATACTCGATCAGGGGCCTTTGTTGTACTCGATGAGGGGCCTTTTTTGTACTCGATCAGGGGCCTTTGTTGTACTCGATCACGAGACTTTGTTATACTCGATCAGGGGCCTTTATTACACTCGATCAGGAAACTTTGTTATACTCGATAAGGGGCCTTTGTTATACTCGATCAGGGATCTTTGTTATACTCGTTCAGGGGGCTTTGTTATACTCGGTCATGTGTCTTTGTTATACTCGATGAGGGGGCTGTGTTATACTCTATCAGGGGACTTTGCTATACTCGATCAGGGAAGTTTGTTATACTCGATAAGGGGCCTTTGTTATACTCGATGAGGGGACTTTGTTATACTCGATCAAGGGAATTTGTTATACTCGATCGGGGACTTTGTTTTACTCGATCAGGGGGCTTTGTTATACTCGATCAGGGGACTTTGTTATAGTTGATCAGGGCAGATCAGTGGAATTTGTTATACTCGATGACGGACTTTAATATATTCGATCAGGGGACATTGCTATACTCGATGAGGGGACTTTGTATATACTCGATCAGGGGATTTTGTTATACTCGATCAGGGGCCTTTGTTATACTCGATCAGGGGACTTTGTTATACACAATCAGGGGACTTTGTTATACTCGTTCAGGGGAATTTGTTATCTTCGATCAGGGATCTTTGTTATACTCGTTCCGGGGGCTTTGTTATACTCGATCAGGGGACTTTGTTGTACGCGATCAGGAGATTTTCTTATTCTCAATCAGAGGACTTTGTTATACTCGATGAGTGGACTTTGTTATACTCGATCAGGGAATTTAATATACTCGATCAGGGGAATTTGCTATACCCGATCAGGGGACTTTGTTATACTCGATCAGGGGACTTTGTTATACTTTATCAGGGGACTTTGTTATACTCGATCAGGGATCTTTGTTTTACTCGTTCAGGGGGCTTTGTTATTCTCGATTAGGGGAATTTGTTATACTCGATGAGGGGACTTTGTTATACTCGATGAGGGGACTTTGTTGTACTCGATCAGGGGACTTTGTTATACTCGATCAGGGATATTTGTTCTACTCTATCAGGGGACTTTGTTATACTCGATCACGGATCTTTGTTATACTCGTTCAAGGGGCTTTGTTATACTCGTTCAGGTGACTTTGTTATACTCGATCAGGGGACATTCTTATACTCGATCAGGGGGCTTTGTTATACTCGATGAGGGGACTTTGTTGTACTCGATGAGGGGACTTTAATATACTCGATGATGGGGCTTTGTTATACTCGATGAGGGGACTTTGTTATACTCGATCAGGGGACTTTGTCTATACTCGATGAGGGGGCTTTGTTATACTCGATAAGGGGCCTTTGTTATACTCGATGAGGGGACTTTGTTATACTCGATCAGGGGTATTTGTTATACTCGATCAGGGGACTTTGTTTTACTCGATCAGGGGACTTTGTTATACTCGATCAGGGGACTTTGTTATAGTTGATCAGGGCAAATTAGTGGAGTTTGTTATACTCGATGAGGGACTTTAAACTACTCCATCAGGGGATATTGCTATACTCGATGAGGGGACTTTGTTATACTCGATCAGGGGAATTTGTTATACTCGATCAGGGGCCTTTGTTATACTCGATAAGGGGCCTTTGTTATACTCGATGAGGGGACTTTGTTATACTCGATGAGGGAGCTTTGTTATACTCGATCAGGGGACTTTGTTATACTCGATGAGGGGGCTTTGTTATACTCTATCAGGGGACTTTGTTATACTCGATCAGGGACCTTTGTTATACTCGATCGGAGGACTTTGTTATACTCAATCTGGGGACTTTGTTATTCTCGATCAGGGGCCTTTGTTATATTCGATCTAGACTTTGATATACTCGATCAGGGGACTTTGTTATACTCGATCAGGGGCCTTTGTTATATTCGATGAGGAGCCTTTGTTATACTCGATCAGGCGACTTTGTTATACTCGATCAGGGGTCATTGTTGTAATCGATCAGGGGGCTTTGTTGTACTCGATCAGGGGCCATTGTTATACTCGATAAAGGGCCATTGTTATACTCGATCAGGGGACTTTGTTATATTCGATAAGGGGACTTTGTTATACTCGATGAGGGGCTTTGTTATACTTGATCAGGGGACTTTGTTATACTCGATCAGGGGACTTTGTTATGCTCGACCAAGGGTCTTTGTTATACTGGATCAGTGGACTTTGTTATACTCTATCAAAGGACTTTGTTATACTCGATGAGGGGCTTTTGTTTTACTCTATCAGGGGACTTTGTTATACTGGATCTGGGGACCTTGTTATACTCGATCAGTTTTCTTTGTTATTCTTGATCAGGGGACTTTGTTATACTCGACCAGGGGCCTTTGTTGTACTCGATAAGGGGCAGTTGTTATACTCGATTAGGGGACTTTGTTATACTCGATCAGGGGACTTTGTTATACTTGATCAGGGCCCTTTGTTATATTGATGAGGGGAAATTTGTTATACTCGATCAGGGGGCTTTGTTATACTTGATCAGGGGACTTTGTTATACTAGATGAGTGTGACTGTGTAATACTCGATCAGGGGACTTTAATATACTCGATCAGGGGACTTTGCCTTACTCGATCAGGGAACTTTGTTATCCTCTATCAGGGGACTTTGTTATACTCGATCAGGCATCTTTGTTATACTCGTTCAGGGGGCTTTGTTATACTCGATAAGGGGACTTTAATATACTCGATCACGGGACTTTGTTATACTCGTTCAGGGGAATTTGTTATCTTCGATCAGGGATGTTTGTTATACTCGTTCCGGGGGCTTTGTTATACTCGTTCAGGTGACTTTGTTATACTCAACAAGGGGAATTTGTTATACTCGATCAGGGGACTTTGTTTTACTCGATCAGGGGACTTTGTTATACTCGATCAGGGGACTTTGTTATAGTTGATCAGGGCAGATTAGTGGACTTTGTTATACTCGATGAGGGAATTTAAAATACTCGATCAGGGGACATTGCTATACTCGATGAGGGGACTTTGTTATATTCGATCAGGGTAATTTGTTATACTCGATCAGGGGCCTTTGTTATACTCGATAAGGGGCCTTTGTTATACTCGATCAGGGGACTTTGTTATACTCGATGAGGGGGCTTTGTTATACTCGATCAGGGGACTTTGTTATACACAATCAGGGGACTTTGTTATACTCGATTAGGGGCCTTTGTTATACTCGATGAGGGGGCTTTGTTATACTCTATCAGGGGACTTTGTTATACTCGATCAGGGGCCTTTGTTATACTCGATCGGAGAACTTTGTTATACTCAATCTGGGGACTTTGTTATACTCGATCAGGGGCCTTTGTTATATTCGATCTGGACTTTGATATACTCGATCAAGGGACTTTGTTATACTCGATCAGGGGCCTTTGTTATATTCGATGAGGAGCCTTTGTTATACTCGATCAGGCGACTTTGTTATACTCGATCAGGGGTCATTGTTGTACTCGATCAGGGAGCTTTGTTGTACTTGATCTGGGGCCATTGTTATACTCGATAAGGGGCCATTGTTATACTCGATCAGGGGACTTTGTTATACTCGATAAGGGGACTTTGTTATACTCGATGAGGGGCTTTGTTATACTTGATCAGGGGACTTGTTATACTCTTTCAGGGGACTTTGTTATGCTCGACCAAGGGTCTTTGTTATACTGGATCAGTGGACTTTGTTATACTTTATCAGGGGACTTTGTTATACTCGATGAGGGGCCTTTGTTTTACTCTATCAGGGGACTTTGTTATACTGGATCTGGGGACTTTGTTATACTCGATCAGTTTTCTTTGTTTTTCTTGATCAGGGGACTTTGTTATACTCGACCAGGGGCCTTTGTTGTACTCGATAAGGGGCAGTTGTTATACTCGATAAGGGGACTTTGTTATACCCGATCAGGGGACTTTGATATACTTGATCAGGGCCCTTTGTTATACTCGATGAGGGGACTTTGTTATACTCGATCAGGGGGCTTTGTTATACTTGATCAGGGGACTTTGTTATACTAGATGAGTGGACTTTGTTATACTCGATCAGGGGACTTTAATATACTCGATCAGGGGACTTTACCTTACTCGATCAGGGAACTTTGTTATCCTCTATCAGGGGACTTTGTTATACTCGATCAGGCATCTTTGTTATACTCGTTCAGTGGGCTTTGTTATACTCGTTCAGGTGACTTTGTTATACTGGATAAGGGGACTTTGTTATACTCGATGAGGGGACTTTTTATACTCGATCAGGGACTTTGCTATACTCGATCAGGGGACTTTGCTATACTCGATCAGGGGGCTTTGTTATACTCGATAAGTGGCCTTTGTTATACTCGATGAGGTGACTTTGTTATTCTCACTTAGGGGAATTTGTTATACTTGATCAGGGGACTGTTTTACTCGATCATGAGATTTTGTTATACTCGAATAGGGGCTTTGTTATTCTTGATGAGGGGACTTTGTTATACTCGATGAGGGGCCTTTGTTGTACTCGATGAGGGGTCTTTGTTGTACTCGATCAGGGGCCTTTGTTGTACTCGATCACGGGACTTTGTTATACTCGATCAGGGGCCTTTATTACACTCGATCAGGAAACTTTGTTATACTCGATCAGGGATCTTTGTTATACTCATTCAGGGGGCTTTGTTATACTCGGTCATGTGACTTTGTTATACTCGATGAGGGCGTATTCCTGCTCTATGAGGGACTGCTATACCCGATCAGGAAGTTGTTATATAAAGGGCCTTTAATTGCGCCTCGATGAGACTTTGTTATACTCGATCAGGGAATTTGTTATACTCAAATCTTGGGGACTTTGATTTGCTCGATAGGGACATTATTCTCAAATCAGGGACTTTGTTATAATTGATCAAAATTTGAATTAGTGGACTTTGTTATACTCGATGAGGGACTTTAAATACTCGATCAGGGCATGCTATACTCGATGAGGACTTTGTTATAGTCGATGAGAAATTGCTATACTCGATCAGGGAGCCTTTCATTTGTACTCGATAAGGAGCGCTGTTTTATCAAATGAGGACTTTTATTCGCCTTGATCAGAAATTTGTTATACTCGATCAGGGACTTTGTTGCCTACTCGATGAGGGGCTTTGTTATACTCTATTAGGGGACTTTGTTATACTCGTTCAGGGGAATTTGTTTTCTTCGATCAGGGTTCTTTGTTATACTCGTTCCGGGGGCTTTGTTATACTCGATCAGTGGACTTTGTTATACGCGATCAGGAGACTTTCTTATTCTCAATCAGAGGACTTTGTCATACTCGATGAGTGGACTTTGTTATACTCAATCAGGGGAATTTGCTATACCCGATCAGGGGACTTTGTTATACTCGATCAGCGGACTTTGTTATACTCTATCAGGGGACTTTGTTATTCTCGATCAGGGATCTTTGTTATACTCTTTCAGGGGCCTTTGTTATTCTCGATTAGGGGAATTTGTTATACTCGATCAGGGGACTTTGTTATCCTCGATGAGGGGACTTTGTTATACTCGATCAGGGGACTTTGTTATACTCGATGAGGGGACTTTGTTATACTAGATTAGCGGACTTTGTTATACTCGATCAGGGGACTTTAATATACTCGATGAGGGGGCTTTGTTATACTCGATCAGGGGACTTTGTTTTACCCGATCAGGCGACTTTGTTATACTCGATCAGGGATCTTTATTATACTCGTTCAGGGGGCTTTGTTATACTCGTTCAGGTGACTTTGTTATACTCGATCAGGGGACTTTGTTATACTCGATCAGGGGGCTTTGTTATACTCGATGAGGGGACTTTGTTATACTCGATGAGGGGACTTTAATATACTCGATGAGGGGGCTTTGTTATACTCGATGTGGGGACTTTGTTATATTCGAGCAGGGGACTTTGTCTATACTCGATGAGGGGGCTTTGTTATACTCGATAAGGACCTTTGTTATACTCGATGAGGGGACTTTGTTATACTCGATCAGGTGAATTTGTTATACTCGATCACGGGACTTTGTTTTACTCGATCAGGGGACTTCGTATACTCGATTAGGGGACTTTGTTATAGTTGATCAGGGCAGATTAGTGGACTTTGTTATACTCGATGAGGGACTTTAAAATACTCGATCAGGGGACATTGCTATACTCGATGAGGGGACTTTGTTATACTCGATCAGGGCAATTTGTTATACTCGATCAGGGGCCTTTGTTATACGCGATAAGGGGCCTTTGTTATACTCGATCACTGGACTTTGTTATACTCGATGAGGGGGCTTTGTTATACTCGATCAGGGGACTTTGTTATACACAATCAGGGGACTGTGTTATACTCGATCAGGGGCC
>NW_024714718.1:0-12620 GCF_018991925.1 Homarus americanus
AGTGCCATGAATCGGGGTGTGAAGGCCGGGCATCCCTACAGTGCTGTGAACCGGGGTGTGAGGGCCAGGCACCCCTTCAGTGCCATGAATAGGGGTGTGAGGGCCGGGCACCCCTTTAGTGACATGACCCGGGGCGTCAGGGCCGGGCAACCATTTAGGTCCATGACCCGGGGTGTGAGGGCCATGCACCCCTTTAGGTCCATGACCCGGGGTGTGAGGGCCGTGAACCCCCTTAGTGACATGACCCGGGGTGTGAGGGCCGGGCACCCCTTTAGTGACATAACCCGGGGTGTGAGGGCCAGGCACCCGCTTTCAATGACATGACCCGGGGTGTCAGGGCCGGGCACCCCTCCAGCACCATGACCCGGGGTGTGGGGGCCGGGAACCCCTTCAGTGCCATGACCCGGGGTGTGAGGGCCGGGCACCCCTTCAATGACATGACCCGGGGTTTGAGGGCCGGACACCCTTTCAGTGACATGACCCGGGGTGTGAGGTTCGGGCACACCTCCAGCACCATGACCCGGGGTGTGAGGTTCGGGCACACCTTCAGTGCCATGACCCGGGGTGTGAGGGCCGGGCACCCCTTCAGCACCATGATCCAGGGTGTAAAGGCCGGGCTCGATTTCAGTACCAAGAGCCGGGGTGTGAGAGCCGGGCACCCCATCCTTTTATAACCCGGGGTGTAGGGGCAGGGAACCGCTGCAACCCATGACCCAGGTTTGAGGCCAGGAACCCGCCTAACCCCCATGACCCGGGGTGTGATGGCCGGAAACCACTTCAACCCATTACCCGGGGTGTGAGGGCCGGGCACCCCTCAGGCACCATGACCCGGGGTGTGAGGGCTGGGCACCCCTTCAGTGCCATGAATCGGGGTGTGAGGGCCGGGCACCCCTTCAGTGCCATGAATCGGGGTGTGAAAGCCGGGCACCCCTTCAGCACCATGACCCGGAGTGTGATGTCCAGGCATCCCTTCAGTGCCATGACCCGGGGTGTGAGGGCCGGGCACCCCATTAGTGACATGAACCGGGGTGTGAGGGCCGGGCACCCCTCCAGCACCATGACCCGGGGTGTGAGGGCCGGGAACCGCTTCACTCCATGATCCGTGGTGTGAGGGCCGGGCACCCCTTTAGGTCCATGACCCGGGGGTTGAGGGCCGGGCACCCCTTCAGTGTCATGAAACGGGGCGTGAGGGCCGGGCACCCTTTCAGTGCCGTGAATCGGTGTGTGAAAGCCGGGCACCCTTTCAGTGCGATGAAAAGGGGTGTGAAGGCCGGGCTCCCCTACAGTGCTGCGAACCGGGGTGTGAAGGCCGGGCACCCCTTCACATGACCCGGGGTGTGAGGGCCGGGAACCGCTTCAATCCCATGACCCGTGGTGTGAGGGCCGGGCACCCCTTTAGGTCCATGACCCTGGGTGTGAGGGCCGTGCACCCCTTCAGTGTCATGAAACGGGGTGTGAGGGCCGGGCACCCTTTCAGTGCGATGAAACGGGGTGGGAAGGCCGGGCACTACAGTGCTGCGACCGGGTGTGAAGGCACCCCTTCACATGACCCGGTGGTCAGGCACCTTCAGTCCCATGAATCGGGATTTGAGGCCGGGCACTACAGAGCTGTGAACCGGGTGTGAGGCCGGCACCCGTTCAGTGCCATGAATGGGGGTGTGAGGGCCGGGCACCCCTTCAGTTTTTATGACCGGGGTGTGAGGGCCGTGAACCCTTCATGATGACATGACCAGGGTGTGAGGGCCGGACACCTTTAGTGACTTGACCCAGGGGTGTGAGGAGCGGGCACCCTCCAGCACCATGACCCGGGATGTGAGGGCCGGGAACCGCTTCAACCCCATGACCCGTAGGGTGAGGGCCGGGCACCCCTTTAGGTCCATGACCCGGGGTGTGAAAGCCGCGCACCCCTTCAGTGCCATGACCCGGGGTGTGAGGGCCGGGCACCCCTTTAGGTCCATGACCCGGGGTGTGAGGGCCGGGCAACCCTTCAGTGCCATGGCACCCTTCAGTGCCATGACCCGGGGTGTGAGGGCCGGGCACCCCTTTAGTGCCATGAAACGGGGTGTGAGGGCCAGGCACCCCTACAGAGCTATGAACCAGAGTGTGAGGGCCGGGCACCCCTTCACATGACACAGGGTGTGAGAGCCGGGCACCCCTTAAGAGCTATGACCCGGGGTGTGACGGCCGGGCATTTTTTCAGTGATATGACCCTGGGTGTGTGGGCCGGGCACCCCTTCAATGATATGACCCGGGGGGTGAGGGCCGGGCACTCGTTTAGCTCTATGACCAGGGGTGTGAGGGCCGGGCATACCTTCAGTGCCATGACCCGGGGTGTGAGGGCCGGTCACTCCTTCAGTGCCATGACCCGGGGTGTGAGGGCCGGTCACTCCTTCAGTGCCATGACCCGGGGGTTGAGGGCCGGACAATCGTTTAGCTCTATGACCAGGGGTGTGAGGGCCGGGCATACCTTCAGTGCCATGGCCAGGGGTGTGACGGCCGGGCACCGCTTCAGGGCAATGACCCGGTGTGTTAGGGCCGGGCACCCCTTCAGTGATATGACCCTGGGCGTCACGGCCGGACACCCCTTTAGTGCCATGAGCCGGGGTGTGAGGGCCGGGCACCCCTTAAGTGCAATGAAACGGGGTGGGAGGCCCGGGCACCCCGACAGAGCTATGAACCGGGGTGTGAGGACCAGGAACCTATTCAGTGCCATGACCCGGGGTGTGAGGGCCGGGCACCCCTTTAGGTCCATGACCCGGGGTGTGAGGGCCGTGCACCCCTTCAGTGACAGAACCCGGGGTGTGAGGGCCGGGCACCTTTTCAGTGCCATGACCCGGGGTGTGAGGGCCGGGCACCATGAGAGCCGGGGTTTGGGGCAGGGCACCCCTACAGTGTTATGAACCGGGTGTGAGGGCTGGCACCCTTCACTTGACCCGGTGTGTGGGCCAGGCACCCCATTAGCACCATGACCCGGGGTGTGAGGGCGGGGCACCCCTTCAGTACCATGACCCGGGGTGTGAGGGCCAGGCACCCTTCAGTGAAATCACCGGGGGGTGAGAGCTGGGCACCCCTTCATTGACATGACCCGGATGAGGGCCGGCACCCTTTCAGTGACATGACCCGGGGTGTGAGGGCCGGGCACCCCTCCACCACCATGACCAGGGGTGTGAGGTCCGGGAACCCCTTCAGTGCCATGACCCGGGGTGTGAGGGCCGGGCACCCCTTCAGTGACATGACCCTGGGTTTGAGGGCCGGACACCCTTTCAGTTACATAACCTGGGTGTGATGGCCGGGCACCCCTTCAGCTCCATGGCCCGTGGTGTGAGGACCAGGAACCGCTTTAACCCCATGACCCAGGGTGTGAGGGCCGGGCACCCCTTTAGGTCCATGACCCGGGGTGTGAGGGCCGTGCACCTCTTCAGTGACATGACCCGGGGTGTGAGGGCCAGGCACCCCTTTAGTGACATGACCCGGGGTATGAGGGCCGGGCACCCTGCAGCACCATGACCCGGGGTGTGAGGGCCGGGAACCGTTTCAACCCCATGACCCGTGGTGTGATAGCTGGGCACCCCTTTAGGTCCATGTCACGAGCCTGGGCGCTCGGGATCTCGCATAGCTTGAGGCATCTGTTCACGCTTCCATTTCACACAAGCTACTATTAATTTGTTAATTGTACTTATTATATTATTATTGTTCTTAGCTACTTAGGTTAATTGTATATTTATGTATGTAATTTATATGCATCATTGTCTTACTCTGTTAAGTCAACTCAAGAGTAATATTAATTAATTATATAAAATATCCAGCAAATGTCTAGATCACGTGATATGAGACGCTCCTCCACGGCGTACCCACGCCACGCTCCCCAGTAGCGAAAAATCCGTGGCTTAGATTAGACGTGTCTATTCGTTCTCTAGCCTTGACCTTTGTCTAAGTGCTTTATCAAGTCTTCTGCAATGCCCTAGGGGTATCAGGTATTAGTGACACGTTTAGTTAGGCCTAGGAAGGGATCCTGGTGGTAAGGTATCTCCTGTTTGGTAGGGATAATCATTTTGTATTGATTGTTGTATATATATATTTCGTATGTCTTGTGTAATATAGTAATGTTAAGTAATATTTGTTTGGTCTAACTCCTTACAGTATAGTTTCGCCCTTCCGGCATCACTCTTATTTTATTATACAATTACTTATTCACTTAAATTCATGTTTGCTAATCATTACTCCCTTTAAAACATAAATTGAATTAATTAATTATCTTCCATTTTGTAATTCACTTATTTCAACTGTTCTTACTTTTTCAAGTACATTTAGTTGAGTAGGTATTTGGTGGAGATAATTATTGCCGTGTTCCCTGTTTGTACCTTTATTTGTTAATAACTTGGGGTAGGATTCACTCCCCAAGTATAAAGAGTAGTGGGATCGCGACAAGTGGGGGCCTGTGTCCTGGAGCTAACCGCCATTGTTGCGTCATATCAAGTGTTGTTACTCGCCAGGTGTTGTTTCATCGCTAAGTATTTTTGGATGCAAGTTGCTGTGTTCACAGTGTTCATTTATATTGCTCCTGTTATTGCTTAAGCTACTGGTGAGTTAACCCTTATCTTGTGTACCAGGTGTTTGGTTAATCCCTTGCTGTGTTTCACAGTTTATTGCATTTTGACATTATTAATTAGCTAGCTAGTTAGCTTAGCTGCCACGGTTATTTTTTTTCGCTACTCGATTTTGAATTCAACATGTTTGACCTGGAAAGCTTTTTGGCTTCACCTTCAGCCGACGTACTGAAGGGGCTTACTAAGGCAGAGTGGCAATCCCTCGCTGCTTATTATGAAGTAGAAGGCCGCTCTTCCATGAATAAGTCTAGTTTAGAAGAGGCTGTCCTCAACTACCTTATTGACAATGAAATCATAGCCCAACCGTCGGGAAATTCAGAGGAAATTGTTACACCAAGTAATTTGGCCTTACAAGTTGAACTCAAAAGACTCGAGGTGGAGCTGGAAACTCTCAAACAACGAGGTTTGGCTCAAGGTAGTAATACTTCAACATTCAGTGTAGACAAATATCTCAACAGTGTTCCTAAATTTAATGAGGAAGAACCAGACAAATTCTTCTCTCTTTTTGAGAAAATTGCCCGACTTAACAAGTGGCCTGTTTCTCAATGGTTTCAACTTATTTATAGATCTTTCACTGGTAAAGCATTAGATGTGTTTTCTGCCCTCTCTGAGGATCAATGTCGAGACTATGCCCTTGTTAAGTCCGCGGTTTTGAGCGCCTATAAACTTGTTCCTGAAGCCTACCGGCAACAGTTCCGTAACTGCCGGAAGACTGACAAACAAACATTTGTGGAGTTCTTCAGGCAGAAACAGGTTCTTTGTCGGAGGTGGATTGAAAGTGAGTCTGCCCATGTAGAACATGACAAGCTTGTTGAACTAATCCTGCTAGAGGAGGTTAGAAAGTGTATCCCAGGCGACATTCGAGCACACTTGGATCAGAGAGGTATCTGTACCCTGGCTGATGCTGGTCCAGTGGCTGACCATTATTCCTTAACTAATAGAAATGTAAATTCCAGGTCTTATGCTCCCATGTCCCAGTCCTTCACTTCCTTCAAGCGGCCTACACCAACATCTACATCGGGGTCCCTGCCTCTTGTCATACCGACCCGACCCTCAGGTTCTGCATCATCTACCCCGGGTGAGCCCATGGTCCATGGGACAGGTGGATCCACTCCTACTGGTGAGAGAAACTCTAGTTGTAGGTACTGTAAGAAGCCAGGACATGTCATCAGCGACTGTCTCAAGTTAAAGAAAAGAAATTCCTCTCACCATGGATCCCCCACTCTTTTGGTCAGGGTGGCCGAGCAATCGGAGAAATTATTGGAGCCCTGTGTCACTGCCCTCAGTCAGACTGTTGCCCTGAATGCTTCCCCCTCTTCTATGATATCAACCTTTGAACCATTTTGTTCTCCTGGTTCTTTAGCTTTGGATCAATTCAGTCAACCCATTTCTGTTAAACTCTTGAGAGACACAGGCTCAGCCTTATCTCTTGTTACTAAAGAAGCTGCTCCATTCCTGGATTCATGCTATACTGGTAGCTGGGTGCTTGTGAACGGTTTGACCGGTGGGTCGCGTATTCCCCTTTGTCAAGTGTACCTGCGGTCATCCATAAAGTCAGGCTATGTCACGTTAGGAGTAGTAGATAGCTTACCTGTAGGAGGGGTCTCTCTATTGATAGGAAATGACCTTGTCGGCGACATGATGTTCCCTAATGTTATTATCTCATCTTGTCCCACTGCCGAGAATAATACTGTGCAGTTAGAAGTAGACTTTCCAGGGTTGTTCCCTGCGTGTGCTGTGACCCGTAGCATGAGCCGCAGTACAGAAGTAGAAGAGACTAGTGAAGTTGATGAAGTTTCCCTCCAGGACTGTGAGAAGTCCGAGGATAATCTTGTTCAGCCGGACCATACTGATCTTGGTCTCAGTGAATTCTTTGAGGATTCCCCACCACCAGGTAACCTCCAGAGTAGTTCTGATGGAGATAGGAACCCAGATGTCACTAGTTTTGGTTCCTCTCCCATCACTAGGAGTAAGTTTATTGAGCTACAAGCAGGGGATCCTGAGCTGGTAGGTTTTCTCAATAGGTCAGTCACTGAGACAGAAGCTGAGCAAGAATCAAATTGCTACTACACTAGGTCTGGTGTATTAATGCGGAAGTTCCGTCCCTCCAATTCTCCTGCCAATCACCCTTGGTTAGTTCATCATCAAGTTGTTATTCCCAAACCTTTGCGGCAGGACATACTTAGTATCGCTCATGATGGGGTGGGTGGTCATTTAGGAGTTAGGAAGACTTATGCAAAAATTTTATCCCAGTTCTTTTGGCCTAGGATGAAGAAAGACGTCAGCTCTTACTGTCGCACTTGCCATGATTGTCAGGTAGCGGGGAAACCGAACCCCAGTGTTAAACCATTCCCTCTGCAGCCTATCCCAGTCATTGAAGAGCCCTTTAGTAAGGTGGTCATAGATTGTGTCGGTCCCTTACCTAAGACCCCTCGTGGTCATCAGTTCTTGCTAACCATTATTGATTGTGCAACCCGTTATCCTGAAGCCATTCCCTTGCGCCGCATCACAGCGAAGAATGTTATCAAAGCCTTAACCCACTTCTTCACTCAAGTAGGCCTTCCTACAGTGGTGCAGTCAGATCAGGGTTCCAATTTTACTTCCCGGTTGTTTAATCAGGTAATGCAAACCCTGGGAGTCCGGCAGTTGAGGTCTTCGGCCTATCACCCTCAGTCACAGGGGGTGGTAGAGAGATTTCACCAGACACTAAAACTCATGCTGCGCACCTTCTGTCTGGAGACTGGGAAGGATTGGGACGAGGGAGTTGACCTGCTTTTGTTTGCTGTTCGGGACAGTAAACAAGAGTCGCTAGGATTCTCGCCCTTCCAGCTCGTCTATGGACATGAGGCGCGAGGGCCTCTTAAGGTGTTAAAAGAGTGTTGGTTGAGTGATCAGAGCGCGACGCCCTTAGCTTCATATGTGGTCCAATTCAAGGAGAAGTTGCGTCTGGCTGTAGAACTTGCCCAGTCCAACTTAAGGTGTGCTCAGGTGAAAATGAAACTGCATTTTGATAAGGCCCATCAGGCAAAACCTAGAGAATTCCAAGTTGGGGAGCAGGTGTTGGCCTTCCTGCCCTTACATGATCACCCTTTTAAATCCAAATACAGTGGTCCATATGAAGTACTAGAAAAACAGGGGTCCGTGAATTATGTGATTAGCACCCCTGAACGGCGTAAGAAAAAACGCCTTATCCATGTCAATCTTTTAAAGTCATATCACGTTCGTAACGAAACCCTGGGAAAAGCAGTTGCTTGTGTTGATCAATCCTTGCCAAATTGTATCATTGTGCCAGAGTGTAAGGATGATAAAGATCAGTGTTTTTCTGAAATAATGAATGGGTCTAGTGTAAAAGTTGAAAACTCGACTATCTTGGAGGACCCCAGTGCTAAGTTGTGTCATCTCTCTAGTGACCAAGCCAATAATATAAAGTCTCTATTACAGGAGTATCTTATTATAGTTGGTGATTACCCACTCTCTTGTTCAGTGCTGGAGCATGACGTTGAGACCAGGGGAGCCAAGCCAATCCGACAGCGTCCCTACCGTCTTAATGCCTTCAAGCGGGAGTGTGTGCGAGCCGAGGTACAGCGTCTTCAAGAGCTAGGCCTCGTCGAACCCAGCATCAGTCCATGGGCATCCCCTGTTGTTCTAGTTCCAAAGCCGAATGGGTCAATGCGGCTGTGTGTGGATTACCGCAAGGTAAATGCCGTCACTGAACCAGATGGTTATCCCTTGCCACGCATCGACGATGTGATCGACGATCTTGGACAGGCAAGGTACGTGACCAAATTGGATCTCCTCCAGGGCTACTACCAGATAAGACTGACTGAACGCTCTAGGGCCATCTCTGCTTTTGTCACTCCTGAGGGGTTGTACCAATTCACAGTCCTTCCGTTTGGTATGCGGAACGCCCCTGCAACCTTTCAACGCCTCATGAATTTCATCACGTCTGGTCTGGAAGGTGTCCGCTGTTACCTAGACGACCTTATCGTCTTCAGCAGTTCCTGGGAAGATCACATGAGTCGTCTACAAGCCCTCTTCTCCGTACTGGCTGCAAGCAAGCTGACGGTGAACCTCGTCAAAAGTGAGTTCGGCCATGCCCACGTCACTTTCTTGGGGCATGTGGTCGGACAAGGGGAAGTCCAGCCTATAGCAGCCAAAATTGAGGCAATTCAACAGTATCCAGTGCCAGGCGATAAGAAGAGTGTGATGAGGTTGCTGGGTATGGCGGGGTACTACCGCCGTTTTTGTCCAAACTTCTCCTCAGTTGCCTCTCCCATGACTGACCTGCTGAGTGGCAAGAAAACCTTCAAGTGGACTACGGCTTGCCAGGAATCTTTTGAGAATCTTAAATCCCTGCTGGCAAATGCTCCTGTACTACTTGCACCTGACCTCCAGAAACAGTTCACTCTCCATGTCGACGCCAGTGAAATTGGCGCCGGTGCTGTGCTTCTGCAAGAGGGTGAGAGTGATCACGTGCTTCATCCGCTGTGCTATTTTTCTAGAAAATTTAATAAATATCAAAGAAACTATGCCACCATTGAAAAGGAGGCTTTATCACTGATCATGGCACTAGAAAACTTCAAAGTATATATTGGCAGCACTGCTTATCCCATTCAAGTGTTCACTGATCATAACCCACTTACTTTTGTTGACAAGATGAAACATACCAACCAAAGACTTTTGAGGTGGGCTCTATCACTTCAGCCCTATAACTTGAACATTTCCCATATCCGCGGAAAAGAGAACGTGTTGGCTGATGCACTTTCTCGAGTCTGATTATTTAGTAACTATGTCTATATGCAAATTATTTTTTGTTATATTGTCATTGAGTACCTTGTGTTTATATTATGAATTATTTTGCTTCATATTGATTTAAACCAATTGTGTTAGTTATTACTTTCACTGTGTAGCTGTATATCCATTTTCGCTTCCAGTTAGTTGTAAGCTCACTTTTTTGGGGGAGGTGTCACGAGCCTGGGCGCTCGGGATCTCGCATAGCTTGAGGCATCTGTTCACGCTTCCATTTCACACAAGCTACTATTAATTTGTTAATTGTACTTATTATATTATTATTGTTCTTAGCTACTTAGGTTAATTGTATATTTATGTATGTAATTTATATGCATCATTGTCTTACTCTGTTAAGTCAACTCAAGAGTAATATTAATTAATTATATAAAATATCCAGCAAATGTCTAGATCACGTGATATGAGACGCTCCTCCACGGCGTACCCACGCCACGCTCCCCAGTAGCGAAAATCCGTGGCTTAGATTAGACGTGTCTATTCGTTCTCTAGCCTTGACCTTTGTCTAAGTGCTTTATCACGTCTTCTGCAATGCCCTAGGGGTATCAGGTATTAGTGACACGTTTAGTTAGGCCTAGGAAGGGATCCTGGTGGTAAGGTAACTCCTGTTTGGTAGGGATAATCATTTTGTATTGATTGTTGTATATATATATTTCGTATGTCTTGTGTAATATAGTAATGTTAAGTAATATTTGTTTGGTCTAACTCCTTACAGTATAGTTTCGCCCTTCCGGCATCACTCTTATTTTATTATACAATTACTTATTCACTTAAATTCATGTTTGCTAATCATTACTCCCTTTAAAACATAAATTGAATTAATTAATTATCTTCCATTTTGTAATTCACTTATTTCAACTGTTCTTACTTTTTCAAGTACATTTAGTTGAGTAGGTATTTGGTGGAGATAATTATTGCCGTGTTCCCTGTTTGTACCTTTATTTGTTAATAACTTGGGGTAGGATTCACTCCCCAAGTATAAAGGGTAGTGGGATCGCGACAGTCCATGATCCGGGGTGTGAGGGCCGTGCACCACTTCAGTGCCATGACCCGGGGTGTGAGGGCCGGGCACCCCTTCAGTGTCATGAACCGGGGTGTGAGGGCCCGCCACCCTTTCAGTGCCATGAAACGGGGTGTGAGATCCGGGCACCCCTACAGTGCTGCGAACCGGGGTGAGAGGGCCGGGCACCACTTCACATGACCCGGGGAGTGACGGTCCGGCACCACTTCAGTGAAATGAATCGGGGTGTGAAGGCCGGGCACCCCTTCAGCACCATGACCCAGAGTGTTAGGGCCGGGCTCGATTTCAGTGCCAAGAATCGGGGTGTGAGGGCCGGGCACCCCATCAGCACCATAACCCGGGGTGTGATGGCCGGGAACCACTTCAACCCCATGACCCGGGGTGTGAGGGCCGGGCACCCCTCAGGCACCATGACCCGGGTGGAGGTCCAGGCACCCTTCAGTGCCATGAATCGGGTGAAAGCTGGGCACCCCTTCAGCACTATGAGACCAGGGAGTGTGGAGGGTCCAGGCACTTTCAGTGCCATGGCCCGGGGTGAGGGCTGGCACCCCATCAGTGACATGAACCGGGTGTGAGGGTTGGGCACCCTCCAACACCATGACCCGGGGTGTGAGGGCTGGAACCGCTTCACCCATGATCCGTGGTGTGAGGGCCGGGCACCCCTTAGGTCCATGACCTTGGGTGTGAGGGCTGTGCACCTTTCAGTGCCATGACCCAAGTGTGGAGGGCTGGCACCCCTTCAGTGTCAAGGAAAACGGGGGTGTGAGGGCCGGGCACCCTTTCAGTGCGATGAAACGGGGTGGGAAGGCCGGGCACCCCTACAGTGCTGCGAACCGGGGTGTGAAGGCCGGGCACCCCTTCACATGACCAGGGGTGTGAGGGTCGGGCACCCCTTCAGTCCCATGAATCGGGGTGTGAAGGCCGGGCACCCCTACAGTGCTGTGAACAGGGGTGTGAGGGCCGGGCCCCCCTTCAGTGCCATGAATGGGGGTGTGAGGGCCGGGCACCCCTTCAGTGACATGACCCGGGGCGTCAGGGCCGGGCAACCCTTTAGGTCCATGACCCGGGGTGTGAGGGCCGTGCACCCCTTTAGGTCCATGACCCGGAGTGTGAGGGCCGTGAACCCCCTCAGTGACATGACCCGGGGTGTGAGGGCCGGGCACCCCTTTAGTGACATGACCCGGGGTGTGAGGGCCAGTCACAGTGCCATGAACCCGGGTGTGAGTGCCGGGCACCTTCAGTGACATGACCCGGGGTGTGAGGGCCGGCCACCCATCCAGCACCATGACCCGGGGTGTGAGGGCCGGGAACCGCTTCAACCCCATGACCCGTAGGGTGAGGGCCGGGCACCCCTTTTGGTCCATTACCCGGGGTTTGAGGGCCGCGCACCCCTTCAGTGCCATGACCCGGGGTGTGAGGGCCGGGCACCCCTTCAGTGTCATGAACCGGGGTGTGAGGGCTGGGCAACCCTTCAGTGAGATGACCCGGGGCGTCAGGGCCGGGCAACCCTTCAGTGCCATGAGCCGGGGTGTGAGGGCCGGGCACCCCTTTAGTGCCATGAAACGGGGTGTGAGGGCCAGGGCACCCCTACAGAGCTATGAACCAGAGTGTGAGGGCCGGGCACCCCTTCACATGACACAGGGTGTGAGGGCCGGGCACCCCTTCAGTGCCATGAACCGGGGTGTGAGGGCCGGGCACCCCTTCAGTGACATGACCCGGAGTGTGAGGGCCGGGCTCCCATCCAGCACCATGACCCGGGGTGTGAGGGCCGGGAACCGCTTCAACCCCATGACCCGTAGGGTGAGGGCCGGGCACCCCTTTAGGTCCATGACCGGGGTGTGAGGGCCGCGCACCCCTTCAGTGCCATGACCCGGGGTGTGAGGGCCAGGCACCCCTATAGTGTCATGAACCGTTGTGTGAGGGCTGGGCAACCCTTCAGTGACATGACCCTGGGCGTCAGGGCCGGGCAACCCTTCAGTGCCATGAGCCGGGGTGTGAGGGCCGGGCACCCCTTTAGTGCCATGAAACGGGGTGTGAGGGCCAGGCACCCCTACAGAGCTATGAACCAGAGTGTGAGGGCCGGGCACCCCTTCACATGACACGGGGTGTGAGGGCCGGGCACCCCTTCAGAGCTATGACCCGGGGTGTGAGGGCCGGGCATTTTTTCAGTGATATGACCCGGGGTG
>NW_024714719.1:0-15927 GCF_018991925.1 Homarus americanus
ACACACACACACCTCCATCCCTCCCACCCACCTCGCCGTTGTGGGTCATTTTGACACCTTAACCTGACTGCCTCGTCAATCGTGCGTTATCCCCACACCATGTCCTTGCATGACGACCTCGCGTATGTTACTGCCTACCGCCACAATGTACATATGCCAGCGAGTGTTTGTGCTCTCAGGGAACGTCCAGCTTCGCCCCTTCCCTAACCTCATCTCTACACTGACTGATTATCATTTATGGTTTTTCATGCACTGGAGGAATTCTGCTTGAGGAAAAGGTCATAGAGTACGTAGTTGTGTTTTTAATTATTATGCTCTGTCTTATATAAAGGTATTATTATAATGCTTCATACTGTACAATAGAATCTTGTTGTTCTTTTAAAGGATCATTATACTCTGGTTGTTTGGGGGAAATAGCATAAAGCTCTGTATTTTATTACGGCTATATTTTGGGAATTATCATATTGTTTTTCACTTTATATTGATATATTTTCGAATTAGTATAATATTCTCTACTTTACAATGGCTATTTTTTTTAGTTAATATAATACTTTGTTCCTTATACTGGACATGATTTGGAAATATTATAATGCTCTATTCTGTACTTAGGCTATCATTATAATGCTCTATCTGTACTTCGGCTATCATTATAATGCTCTATTTGTACTTAGGCTATCATTACAATGCTTTTAAGTGTAGTAAGGATTTTTTTTCTCATAATATTTTGATAATTTACGGCATTAAACACTAACTACTATGACTATTTGGGACCTGTTTACTTTGTTTATGGAGACGTAGTGATTTTGGGGAACTGTTTACTGTATTTAAGGGAAAATTGGGGACTTGTGGGACTTGTTTACCGTATTTAAGGGAAAATTTAGGGACTTTTGGGAACTATTTACCGTATTTAAGGGAAAATTGGGGACATTTAGGACTTGTTTACCGTATTTAAGGGAAATTTGGTGGGGCGTAATATGGATTTGTTGTTTTAAGTCACCAACATTTGCTTTTTATTAATCTCTATTTACTTTCTAACTCGGCTGATGCATTTAGTGTCTCATAGAGCGAGGAAAAATGGCCGCCTCAGTGTGTACATTTCATTTACTACAGATCAAAATGTCTCATAAATAGATAAATGGTTTTTAAAGTGACTCGAGATGCTTTTTAAAAGTCTTTATTTCTGTGTGTCTCTTTTTTTCCTCTTACTTTTTTATTTATATTTTTCGTTTTTTTCTCTTTTTTTTAGCTTTTTTTCCTTTGTCTCTTTCTATGTCAACTAACAAAATAAAATAATCTTTAATTCTGTGAGAGATTTTTTAAAAAGTGCCCCTCTCTCTCTCTCTCTCTCTC
Organism: Homarus americanus; assembly: GCF_018991925.1. Classification (NCBI taxonomy): domain Eukaryota; kingdom Metazoa; phylum Arthropoda; class Malacostraca; order Decapoda; family Nephropidae; genus Homarus; species Homarus americanus. The sequence goes on from NW_024714719.1 coordinate 1,351, forward strand.
TCTCTCTCTCTCTCTCTCTCTCTCTCCACCGGTTACATAATGGCTTTTTAAACCGTACACACACAAAAAAAAGTAAAAGAAAAAAATTATGCGTGTTTTCCTGTGTAGTGGAGAAATCTATCTTGTGTTCACTTGAGGATGACCTGAACCATGTAGGCGGCTTGTTAACCACCCCCACACGACTGTAAATACCCCATTAACCTCCAACTTTACGGCCAAACTACCCATATTTGCCCCTTACTTATCCAAGGTGATTTATGGCCGGAATTTTCTACTTTATGTTTTCAATCAGCGACACACACACACACACACACACACACACACCTAAGTACCTGACCGCTGAGACTGGTTCCATTGTCCACGTGTTGCCTCTAACGTGTATCCACAAATTTACCTCTTGAGAATTATAGATTTGTTGAATTTCTATTTTAATATGATAATTCCAGTAGCTTGAGTATTGTTAAATATTATCTGGGATTCTGTAAAAAAAAATCGGAAAATAATAATATTGTTTTTGAATTTCATTCTTGGATGTTTAAAACTATCTTGCAAATTGAATAAGATTAAATATTGTGTTTTTGTTAGGTTGTGTCATATTAAATAAGGATATTATGTCTTGAAATGGAATCATATTTGTATTAATGGTAAGACATATTAGAATCCAAACCTTTTACATGGGTTTAAATTCTCTTTCGTTGTTCAGTTATATAAGAAAGAATATCCAAATACACCCACATTTTCCTTTATTCAGTTCTCGTATTCTTATTTGTTTTAATATTTGATCATGCAAGCTCTCTCTCTCTCTCTCTCTCTCTCTCTCTCTCTCTCTCCGCCAGTAATGACCTGTACAGCCAGCTTCCTGTTAAAAGCATTTACTCCAGCATTAATACCATTCTCTGTAAGGACTCCAACACACCTCCCCGACAGCCTCTCAGTGCAGTTTTACGAAGGTCAGGTTGGAAAAACAATCCCACGTGACAATGTTAACCTTATTTTATGTTGCATTGTGCACGGGGAAGGCTCCTCATCTTTCCCCCCTTTGAGCTTCGTTCTGTTTATGGTTCTGTGGGGGGGGGTGTCTGGGGGGATGTGGGTGTAGAGTGTGAGGGTGGTGTCTGGTGTGTGTCTGTGTAGGTGTCTATGTGTATGTGGGTGTGTGTGTTGGGTGTCGTGTGTGTATGGTGGGGTTTGTGTACGTGGGGAGTGTCTGCGTGTGTGTGAGTGCGATCGGGTGCGTGTAAACAGAGTCACATTTAAGGGAAGGAAATACAGTTATTTATATTGTGGGAGTCATTCATCCTTGTAAAGTCACCATAACTAATTTAAGTCATGTCTTTGTAATGTTCTGTTAATCCAAGCATATATATACACAAACATATACATAAATATATACACACAACTGGTAAAATAATTCTTTATACACCAGGAAATATGACAGTGAATATATAGTATATGTCAAGAGGGGTAATTGGTCACATCTAACACACACACACACACGCGCACGCACACACGCGCACATGCACTCACGCACACACACACACACACACACATGAATGAAAGACCCTCAGCCACAAAACATCGAGAAATCCTGTAATACCTGGACATGAAACTTTATTGCCTCGAGTTCTCCTTACCAACATGAAGATGACCGCCTTGGATGGGGGGTCGACTTGTTGAGATGAGAAAAACTAACATGAGTTGTAGTCATTTCAGGATGATTAACCCCATTGAGTATGATGACTCAACCTCTGGAGGGTCAATGAAGGCTTAACCCCACTGATGATGATGACTTAACTCTACTGTATGATGATGACTTTATCCCACTGTATGATGATGGCTTAATCCCTTTATTATAATGACTTAATTCCTTTAGTATGATGACTTAATTCACAGTATGTAGAATGCTTACCTTCTTAAGTATGATGACTTAGACCCCACTGAATGATGATGATTTAACGACTTAAGTATGATGACTTAATTTGATGTATTATTTTTAATCCCTTAGTAAGATGACTTAATCCACTGTATGACGATTATTTAACTCCTTAAGTATGATGAATGAACCTTAAGTATGATCGCCTCGATTCTTATGGTGACATTATGAAGTGTGATTAAATAACGTGTATGGGAATATTGCATACTTGCATGATGCCTTCCTTGTTGAGTATGATAACTTAAGTATGATAACTTTAAGAGTATGTTGCTTTAACGAGTATGATACAGTGTGTGGTAATTGCCTTGTGATTGACTTAGCATGATGACTTAAATAACTAAAGCAGTATGATCGATTGTAGCATCACGATGACCAGTATGATAACTTAACCTCGTATTCATCAAATAAAGTCCATGAGACCTATGACACACTGACACACACACACACACACACACACACACACACACACACACGCTCTCTCTCTCTCTCTCTTTGTGAGTGGAACATCTTGAATTTGCTTTTTGTGGTTTCCATTAAGTCCGTTTAAGAACAAAGGATGTGCATAAATTTCTCTTTTCTTCTTTTCCTCCTTCTTATTCTCCTTTTCTTTCTTCTTCTTTTTCTTCTTATCTTCTTCGTCCTCTTTTACTTCCTCCTATTCCTCTAATTTGCTTCTTTTTTTCCTTTTTCTCTTCTTATTTTTCCTCTTATTCGTCCTCCTCTTCTTTGTCTAATTGTTCCTCTTGTCCCCTCCTGTTCTTTTTCTTCCTCTTCTTCTTTTGCTTCCTCTTCTTATTTTGCTCTTCTTCTTCTTCTACTCCTTTCTTTTCTTTTTACTCTTCTTCTTCCTATTCTCTTCACCTTCTCTTGTTCGACTTAGCCACCTGACCAATCTACCGAGGTTTAATATATAAAAAAATACTTGACAATCAGTGGCCTGACCCTCTTAGGTAAATCCAGGTAAACTCTCTTAGGTAAATCCAGGTAAACTCTCTTAGTTTACCTGTGTATTATTAACACCTAGTCCAGACGCCGTGTTAGTAGGATGTTCAGGTGTGGGTGTTGGAGAGAGAGGTGAAGGTCCTAAGTGAATGTTGGAGGAAGAGGTGGAGGTACTGACACTCGAGATAGGTGTTGAAGGAAGAGGCTAAGGTTCTAAGACTTGGTACTCGAGGTTGGAGAGAGAGGTGAAGGTCCTAAGTGAATGTTGGAGTAAGAGGTGAGGGTCTTAAGACTTGGTACTCGAGGTGGGTGTTGGAGAAAGACGTGAAGGTCTTAAGACTTCCTTGAAAGTCTAGGTGGGTGTTTGAGGGAGAGGTGGGGGTCTTAAGACTTGGTACTCTAGGAAGGGGGTGTTTTACGGGAAGCTGATATTTGTTTCTCTTACCTGTCTATATTATTTTCTTTTGTCTTATATCTGTCTCTGTCTGTCAGTCTGTCTGTCTGTCTGTCAATGATCAAAACGCTTTAAAAATTTACCTACACTTTTAAAACCCCTCTAGTGGCTGAGAGAGAGAGTCGAAACGCAACAAGCGCTTCAGCCTTACTACCAAAAGAAACATCCAGAGTCTACCTCAAAACACCGAGGCATACGAGAGAGAGAAAGGAGAGAAAGAGAGAGAGAGGAAGGGAGGGAGAAAGAGAAAATAAACAAATTAACACCCTAGAGACAAACAGACTCGCACCTCTAAATCAAAACAGTACATCGATTCTCTTTACAATAACAGTATGTTCCTTGACCTCTCCACCTCCTCTAACACACCCCTTCCACTGTTGACAGTGTTGCCAACTCGGATTTTCAAATGTCGCTAGGCTGGTACCTAAAAGTAGCTAAATGTCGCTAAATCTTCCATGGAAAGTCGCTAGCTATTATTCCCAAGTTTCTTGAATGGTAAAATTGTCTGTCTTTCTGCACTAAACGGCTCTTCTGCTTTCTTGTGTTTTTTAGTGTTTTTGTGTTTTTCAATGTCGCACAACTTAGCAGACAAAGTACACTTGCAAAATTTACAAAATCATTTTTTATTATCTCCTGGCACCTCCAGAAGCCAATTTTTGTATCTGTCATCTCTGAGCCATTCCTTCCTAAATCGCTGCGAATACTGTGGCTTACCCATTTTCTATTGGGACTATGAAGGGTTCAAATTAATAAACAGCATGCAAACAAGCGGAAACTTTCCTTGATGGTTTTTGGCAAAGCGGGTGAACAGTGTCGGGGCAACTGTATGGAGTCTATGGGTCACCCATGGTGGACGCGGATGACAAGTTTGGAACCACGCAGGCTTGATAGAATTAATTCTATAAGATGTTTTGCTAATATTCTTTAAAATTTAGCGTATTAATGAAATTCATATTGCATATCTGACAAAAAGGTAAGTTACCCAGGTGCTACAAAGGCGAAGGTAATAGACAAATAAATGACGACACGGCAACATTAGCCATGGACGGGCTGACATCAAGTGATCAGGAAATAGACGTGTCCCTCCTTCTGTACCACGACCCGTTCAAATGTATTAAACTTTTCTTATTATTTATTGTCCCTGTAACCCCGTTGCTATATATTATGGCTCGAAATTAGGAAAACTGAGTTTTCATGGACAGTCCAAAAGTATCCAGAAAGTCGCTAGATTTCTGTGGATATCTCTAGATTTGCGACAAGTCGCAAATCGCTCTAAAATGTCGCTAGAAAAAACTAAAAGCTCTAGATCTAGCTACAAAGTCGCTAAGTTGGCAACTCTGACTGTTGACGAACGGTTCATTAATGATACAAAAATCGCATTAAAAATATCCCCCTGGACCATCAATAAAACTTGCCACAATAACTTCATCATCCCGTGATGCCTTCATGTTTGCTCGAAACTAATTTAGCATTCAAGTTCCTCTGAATAATGAATGAAATGACGTCACGCGTAATATTGGAACCATCAGGCTGGGAAAAGTCATCGTACACTTGATAAGGCATAATGTGATGTGCTGTGTGTGTACAGGTGATGGACCAACCGCTGCCAGGCGTAGAATAACGCTGTACTACTTGTTACTTATTCACTGTTACATCTCTCTCTTTTCAGTAACTCTAGACTCTCAAATGTGTTTCTTTATAACTAACTTTAATAATATTCTTCATTTTATTTGCTTAGTTTATATTTTTCTAAGTAATTTTATTTGAATATTTTTGTTCAGTTACTCACCTTCTTATCATTAATTTTAGCGTCACATTGCCTTATTAGTGACTTATTCACCCACCCTGTCACTCACTCACTCATTGATGGAGATATAAATATTCCCCCTTACATAACACACAACTAACTAGCAATTATTCGTCAAAAGTAATTATCCCGTAAATAAACTTCCTAATAATTAAAATACCACCACTAAGTAATTATTAAACATCACACTGAAAAACATAATCAATTAAGATTTTTTGGTTAGAAGTAAAAAAAATAAAAAAAGTTAGCTAAGCCTCCGTCATCATCACCTGGAGGTTTATTTGAGCATCTTTCTTCACAATTGTTTCTCCTTGTCGGGTTTTATTTTTTAGCAACTTTTATTGACCTTTCCTGCATGACTCCGGTGACCTAAGGTGACCTGTGCCTCGAATGAACCAAAGAACATAAGAACATAAGAACATAAGAAAATAAGGAGTCTGCAATAGGCCGGTTGGCCTGTGCAATGCATGGCAGCTCCTGTCGAGAGTTACTACCACTCTCTATCATCCATGAATCTATCTAGCCTCCTTTTGAAACTTTCCAGAGTTCCCGCACTTACTACAAAGTTGCTAAGCTTGTTCCACTCGTCCACCACCCTATTTGTGAACCAGTTTCTTCCTATCTCCCTCCTAAACCTAAACTTATCCAACTTGAATCCGTTGCTCCGAGTCCTATCCTGCTCGGATATTATAAGAACTTTATCTATATCCCCTTTATTGATTCCTTTCACCCACTTAAATACTTCTATCATATCTCCCCGCACTCTTCGTCTTTCTAGGGAATGCAAGTTAAGTTTCTTTAACCTATCCTGATATGGAAGGTTTCTAAGTCCCTGAATCATTTTTGTCATTCTTCGCTGCACCGACTCTAGTGAATTTATATCCATTCTATAATAGGGGCACCAGAACTGAACCGCATAATCGAGGTGCGGCCTAACTAGCGCAAGATATAGTTGCAATAAGACCTCTGCACTCTTGTTACTTACACTTCTAGATATAAAACCCAATACTCTGTTTGCCTTATTTCGAACATTAACGCACTGTTTTCTAGGCCGTAGGTCCGGGCTTACAAGTACCCCTAGGTCTCTTTCACAAGTCGACTTCTCTAGGTTGATGTTGTTCAGGCTGTATACATTATAAGTATTTGTTCTTCCAATATTAAGTACGCTGCACTTGCTGGTGTTGAATTTCATTTGCCATTTTTCAGACCACCCCTGCAGTTTATTTAGATCCTCCTGTAATGCATTTGCATCCTGCCCTGAATTAATTTGCCGCCCTATTTTGGTGTCATCCGCAAACTTGCTTATGTCACTGCTGATCCCAGTATCTAGATCGTTTATGTAGATTATGAACAGGAGTGGGCCTAGTACTGACCCCTGGGGAACACCACTGGTTACACGGCCCCACTCAGATTTAACACCATCTACGCTGACCCTCTGCGTTCTATCGATGAGCCATGATTTTATCCAATTTAAAACTTTCCCCTCGATACCATGAGCCTTAATTTTTCTCAGAAGCCTCTGATGCGGTACTTTGTCAAATGCTTTGCTAAAGTCTAAGTAAATAACATCGTAATTTTCGTCATTATCTACTACCTCGAAGACTTTCCTAAAAAACGTTAGCAGATTTGTTAGACAAGATTTTCCCTTTGTAAACCCATGTTGAGAGTCGTAGATTAATTTGCTTTTCTCGAGATGCGATCGGATGCTATCTGCTATAATTGATTCAAGAAATTTCCCCACTACTGACGTCAAACTGATCGGCCGTAATTTGACGCTGATGCTCTGTCGCCCTTTTTGACTATGGGTACTACATTCGCCTGTTTCCACAACTCTGGCACAACCCCAGAAGCTTGTAGAAGAGAGAGAGAAACACACACACACACACACACACACACACACACACACACGTACACGTCAGGGGTCTTTAAGAACCACAAGTCAAGGTGGTCGGGGGTGTTAGAATGGAGAGGGCCCGTCATCTCCCTGTTGCTGCTACACACACACACACACACAGGATAGTAAAACCACGATAAAAACCTTTTACTTAAGTGCGGTAAAACCTTGTATTCAAAGGCAGTAAAACCTTGTACCTAAACGTAGCTAAACCTTGTACTTGATATTGGCAAAACCTTGTATATATATATATATATATACCATTTGAAACTAACACAACTTTGTATCTAATCCTGAGATAATCTTTCCTTAACACCCCCAAAAAAAATAAACTAGGTCAAAACTTGCAACAAAAGTCCCACAACTAAACACAGGATAATATGAGACTTTGAACTTAAGTAAATCTAATTATAAACTCTTTAAAATCTGAAGGGCAAAATCCATGAAGACCCCCATGAAAGACCCTCATAGAGAGCCCCCATCATCTATCTAATATTTCTACCGTAGGAGGTGATGAGAAAGAGAGAGAGACACGTCGCGTGGAGTCGCCGATAGATTGATAATGTAAATAAAATATCTCTTAGTCTCCAGTGTATCAGCTTCTTTATAACAGGAGGCATGGTGGGAGACAGATATACACCCTATCACTACACCTCCCTATCACTACAACTTCCTATCACTACAACTCCCTATCACTACACCTCACCTATCACTACACCTCGCCTATCACTACACCACCCTATCACTCCACCACCCTATCACTACAACTCCCTATCACTACACCTCACCTATCACTACACCACCCTATCACTACACCTCACCTATCACTGCACCACCCTATCACTACACCTCACCTATCACTACACCTCACCTATCACTACACCTCACCTATCACTACACCTCACCTATCACTACACCTCACCTATCACTACACCTCTCTATCACTACACCTCACCTATCACTACACCTCACCTATCACTACACCTCACCTATCACTACACCTCACCTATCACTACACCTCACCTATCACTACACCTCTCTAACACTACACCTCACCTATCAGTATGGCATCCCTAGTACCACAATTTTTGATGGTTAATAGGTTATAAAATTTCACCTATCCCAACTTTCTACCTGGATATGTTGGAATCTCACCTGAGTTATGGTATAATTAAAGGTGTTAGTTGGTGATGTAGTGAGGTTGTATCGTGGTTACATTACGCATATTTTACGTATAGTTATGGATAAGGATTTTATTATGAATGACAGTCCAGGTGTGGGTTAGGTTTTGTTTCGTGGGATGATAAAGTCCTTTGGGGAAGATGTTTTCTCTCTCTCCTTGGTTGAGAGAGAGAGAGAGAGAGAGAGAGAGAGAGAGAGAGAGAGAGAGCGAGAGAGCCAATCACAGCAAGTACTAGTAATCCCACAATGGTCTCTGAAGAAGGACCTATCCATGTATTGAGTTTTGTGTATATGTTGAGACCAAACTTAGAATGGTAATATTTTCTTTCTCCTCCTCCTCCCCGTCCCCCTCCTTCTTTTTCTTCTTCAACTGTTCTTCCTCCACTTAGTACCTCAGCCACTCCTTGTCTTCTCTTATCCATCTTCGTCCAGCTGACCCTCCTTGCTAACCTCCCCATCCCTCCTGGCTCACCTCCTCTCTCCATTCCTCCTCCATTTACAGCCATCTTGTAACATTTTTCCTCCTAGTTTAATACCATATTCCTCCTCGTTTTCCTGTTGTTATTCTATTTTATTTATATAAATATCTTCATTGCCTCTTTTTTTTAAGCTTCTCCTTTCATTAAACATCTATTTTTTCCTTCTCTTTAGTTTAATTTATAACATTTCTCCTCTTCCTTCTTTTAATTAATTATCTCCCCTTCCCTTTCCTCCCCTCCCCTCCCCTACTCTTCCCTCCCACCTTATCCACACCCCTCCCTCCCCCCTTAACCCCATCCCTCCCTTCCCCCCTTAACCCCATCCCCTTCCCCTCCAACCCCCTCCCCTCCCCTTAACCCCACCCCCTCCCTCCCCTGTATCCCCACCTTCCCCCTTAACCCCACCCCTCCCTCCCCCCTTAACCCCACCTCCCTCCCCCCTCTTAACCCCCTTTCCTCCCTCCTTAACGCCATCCCTCCCTTCCCCCCTTCCCCCCTTAACCCCATCCCTCCTCCTTAACCCCATCCTCCCTTCCCCCCTTAACCCCCTCCCCATTCCCCCCTTAACTATCCCCTTCCCCCTTAACCCCACCCCTCCCTTTCCCCTCCAACCCCCATCCCCCTTCCCCTTAATCACCCCTCCCTCCCCCCTTAACCCCACCCCTCCCTCCCTCAACCCCACCCCTCCCCTCCCCCTTAATCCATCCCCCCCTTCCCCACCTCTTCCTTGGCATTAGGTAGACTTGGGCCAGGCCACCATCTAGACCCCCACGAAGGGCGTCGCTTTAGGAGCCACCGGAGTCCTGCCTCGCCGCCTCTCACGCCTCAGGATCCCCATTAGCCTGACCCTCCAACCTCCCTCATCATTTTTTTTTATTTTTTTCCCCACCAAGGAGGCGAAGGATGGTGCAGTAGGATGGTGGTGATGGTGCGGGAGACCGAAGTTGTGGTCCGCTCTATCTCAGGTTATGTTAAGGGCCGCTACAACCCATAAAATAAATAGTGATCGTCTCCATCCATCCGTCCCACAGCTCAACCAACAAGCTTTTCTTTTTGTAAGTATTTTTAGTTAAGATTTTTCCCGAAACAAACATTAATATTTTTTTTCGTTTTTTTTTTACTAATTTAATTACATGGTAGTAAAGACTTTTTATATGTGAATTATTGATTTTATATTTTTATTGAATGGTTTATGATTTTCTTTATAATCCATTAGGTTAAAGATAGATCAATTTTGTTTTTGTTTTATTGTTGTAGTTGTTTATAGTATTATCTAAATTAGAATTTAAATTGTGAGTAATACCAAACAACGTTAACTAGACGGTCTTACTTTCTAAACCAAACAACTTAAAAAAAAATATTACATCAATAAAAACTTGTGCTCGTCGTAACACAATATCAAGTTGGTGACCAGAGAGACAAACAGCCAGAGACCACACAACCTGTCGTAGCTTCGTGTCGCCCAATATTGTCTCACACTGACCAAGGTTCATTGAAATTCACTGTTGCCAAAAAAATTTACACACACTCTTGAATACACAGTCCACTATGCGTATTGGAATAGTTTATATTTTATACAGTTAACATGTTACGATAAATCAATGTAATGCAGAAGTCGATATATGTTGTGTACTATACTGAGAATGTAGCACTTATGATTATTGTAGTAATTTCGTCTGTCATTGTTCTGTCTCTGTGTCTATATGTCTCTCTTTCTGTCTGTCTAACTTTCTTTCTGTCTGTCTATCTGTCTCTCTTTTTATTTATTTCTATGTCTGGCTGTCTTCCTATTTGTGTCTCTGTCTATCTGTCTGTTTCCCTATGTGTGTGTGTCTGTCTGTCTGTCTGTCTGTCTGTCTATCTGTCTCTTAAGCAAAGATTTGTAAGTAAATATATCGTAATTTTTGCTCCTGTCACCTTGGTTCAAGTCAATATTTCATGACAGACATTTTAACATTTTCCCTTCATATCGTATATTAGGTCAATATTCATTTCCACACAAAACATCATTATAAATCACTGTTATACCTCAGGTCAGTATTAAGAAACAACATCGTATCTCGGGTCAACTTTGGACACTAAAACCGCATTTGATAGACCCCCTTATTGTCGTACTTAAGGTCAACATGTGATACTAAACCCACCGTAATACTGCCTCTTACTGCACTATCTCAGGTCAATATTTGATACCATAAAGCTCAGAGCACCACAAGGGACAATGGCCGGTGCAGCACATCTGACACCGTGGCAGCGGGAGAGTGTGGTGTGTTGGCCAGACCAGAAGAACAATGTGTGCCGTTGTAATAAGTCTGTAAACTCAGGGAGGAACCGGTCGGCCACGTGACCTAGCGATTTCTACTCGTTTTTGTCCCAGAATTCTACTTGGAGAGGAAGGAGTTTGTTAACGTTTATTTACCTCCGGAGTTCCAGTACAGCTCCAGTAGCCAGCCGACTGTCACAAGAGCATCGCTATCACCAGCTCCCATCTTTGGTACACACCCGCGCGAGCCTCCGCCACAACTACCTTCATACTTTCTATAAACTCGTTCTCTTCTTTGGGATTTTCTTTATGGACTTGTGCTCTTAAAAAAAATAGTCGCTTCGAAGCTTTTTTTAATGAGTTGAGTGGGTTATAGAGAGATTCTTATTAAACTTGTCTATACGTTGGGGTAGAAAGCTACTTGAGGAATGTAATATTATTCTTATTTCGTCTCATATGATGGTAGGATTAAGCGGAGGTAAGCGAGAGAGACGCGGGGTTACTTTATGTAGCCGGGCGATATACCAGCACGGGTCCACCTGCCTTGTTAAAGAAGAATTTGTCATGCTTGAGGATTACTATGTCTTAAGGCTTGCATTGTGTCTCCTAGTCTTATACTATACTACCAGTTTTTACCAACAGCGTACACACTCACATACATACACGTATATACACAAGCTTTGATAAATGTGTGTCTGTGTGTGTGTGAAGGAAGAGAATTCAGACAGTCATATCATTTACGTACACGCAGATACATACACACCAAGGTGATACAGTCACAAGTACACAAGCGTTAAATGCATGCCACTATATACCGTACGTGTAAATTTCCTGACACTTATACGAGGGGCTGGGGACACTGTGAATAACGCGATATATTTATGAATGGAAGGAGAGAGGTAGAGAGATGGGGATAGAAAGAGTTACTGTCTGTGTACGAAATAGAGACGAAGAGAAAGAAAAAGGGAAAGACGTGGAGAGAGAGACAGAAATGACAGAGAATAAAGACGGAAAGATAAGAGAGATTAAGAGTGAGACAGTAAGTAAAATATGAAGAGTAATATTAATAAAAACAAAAAAATAATACACGAATTTTTTTCTTAAACGAAAATTATTATAGAGCGAAAAGAAAACGCAATCGGTATTTTAACCCAACCCAACCCAATCCAACCCAACCCAACCCAATCCAACCCAACCCATCCCATCCCATCCCATTCCATTCCTTCCCATCACCCCTTTCTCCACTCTTCCTAAAATCCACATTCGACGGGAGAAAATGCCCCATTCCTCACTCCCCGTCACACCCAAATCTTCCCCACTTAAACATACTCCCCCTGGCCCTTCCCTCCGGCTTTCCCCAACACCCTCCACTTAAGTATACTTATCCCCACCATCTCCTCCCCACGGTCCTCCCCACCACATCTTCCCCACCATCTCCTCTCCACCATCTCCTCCCCTACGGTCCTCTCCACCATCTCCTCCCCACCATCTCCTCCCCACGGTCCTCCCCACCACATCTTCCCCACCATCTCCTCCCCTACGGTCCTCCCCACCACGGTCCTCCCCACCATCTCCTCCCCACCATCTCCTCCCCATCATCTCTCCCCCCACCATCTCCTCCCACTATCTCCTCCCACAGTCCTCCCACCACATCTTCACATCTCTCCCCTACAGGTCTTCCCCACCATCTCCTCCCCACCACGGTCCTCCCCACCATCTCCTCCCCACCACGGTCCTCCCCACCATCTCCTCCCCATCATCCAAACGGCACTATTGTTTCCCTGTGACCCCGGCTCAAGTGACCAGCTTTTGTCCAATAGTTTTGACTTTTGTGTTGTCCCCGCGGCTGTATCTGTAGTAGCATCTTAACTACCGCACTTACCCATCTGGGACGAGGTGGGGGGGAGGGTAGGGCTGGGGAGGGAGTAGGTGCAGGTTATGGATGAGGGGGAGGAGGGGAGGGAGGAGGTAGGGGTGGTGATGGATAGTGATGGGGATGGAGGGTGGGAGGGAGGGGGCAAGGGTGTTGGAGGATCTGGTTGTGTTGGAGGATAGGGCTGGGGTGATGGAGGGAGGGAGGGATGGGTAAGAATGATGGAGGCAGGGGTAAGGGTGTTGGAGGGAGGTGGTAGGGGTGTTGGATGGTAGGGCTGGGGCTATGGAGGGAGGGAAGGAGGTGGAGGGAGGGGTGAGCTATGTGAGTGAAAGAAGTGTCTGGGTAGAGGAGGGAGTTTATTGCTTCAACCAGAAGGGAGTAAACGGGTATAAACTTATTTTTGAGTCCAGAAGGCGTCTGTATATGGCGAGGGCAGGGGGGGGTGAACTAGAGGGGGTGGTGAAAGAGAGGAGGGGGAAGGGGTGTTTACTGAAGGAAGGGGGGAATAGGGATGATGATAGAGGGAGAGGAAGAATTGAATTGAATTGAAACAGTGATTAAAAAGGGGAGGGGGGGGAGGGATAATGAGAGGGGAGGAGGAGAGGGATAATGAGAAAGAGAGAGAGGGATAATGAGAGGGGAGTGGGATAATGAGAGGGGTAATGGTAAGAGAAGAGGAGAGGGATGGTGAATGAGGGTAGGGAGGGAGAGGTTACCCGCGAGTGTCTATGTTGTGAGGTACTGTGGCAGGGAAGACGTAAACACTCTGGTATACCTGTAGGTTGAGACTCACCTGTGCTATTGATTAACCTGTCAGTAATAGCTTGTAACATCACGAGACTCATATTAGTAATACTAGACCTACTAACACGTCACCAATACACGTCACCAACACACGTCACCAATACACGTCACCAACACACGTCACCAATACACGTCACCAACACACGTCACCAACACACGTCACCAACACACGTCCCTAACACACGTCACCAACACACGTCACCAACAGACGTCCCTAATACACGTTACCAACACAGTCACCATCACATGTCGCTCCTCACCCACACAGTCCACCCACATATACAAATAAATACGTTGGTGCTGTTGTTGATCCTTCGTGTGTATAATTTATGTACATTAAAACAGGACGAAAGAATTGGGAGCTTAAGTTTTTTTTATTAAGCTGTGATAATCTTCAAATTTTCCACTAAGCTTAATTTTTTCTTATTATATATATATATATATATATATATATATATATATATATATATATATATATATATATATATATATATATATATATATATATATATATATATATATATACACAGGTATATAATTTTTATTTTTTATTTTTTAAACTTTTGTCGCTTTTTTTATTTGTCGTTCGGTACGTCTCAATATGTTATGATAACGTGACCCGAATATTAAACAAACGCTTGTTGGGTTGAGGAGGACGTCGTGGCAGCCAGCAGGGGTCGTCGTTGTCTTCGTCAGGTGCTCACACAGTCATCCTCGGGGTAGTAAGTGACCTCAAGACACCAGGTCAATCATTACGCCTTAGAGAATGGTAATAATTGCCTCTCTGCCACAACGACTTACGATCCACTATATAACATGAAGCAGTTGGGGTAATTTACTCCTAATGGCCTTGTTAAGTCCACCTCACGATATTAAGGTGATGAATTGTCTCGGTATATTCTCCTTATATTTACTCCTAGTGAAGTTTATGACTTGATTATGAATT
>NW_024714720.1:0-14649 GCF_018991925.1 Homarus americanus
CCCATCCACACCCATCCTGGGTGGTGGAAAATCGTACCATCCGTCGGGCGCCGACGGAAGGTATCAGGACCTACCGACTGGGAAGGGCGTGGAATCCCCCCATCCCCCATCCACACCCATCCTGGGTGGTGGAGAATGGTACCATCCACCAATTGCCAACGGAAGGTATCAGGACCCACCGACTGGGAAGGGCGTGGAATCTCCCCCATCCCCCATCCACACCCATCCTTGGAGGTGCAGAATGGTACCATCCGTCGGGCGCCGACGGAAGGTATCAGGACCTACCGACTGGGAAGGGCGTGGAATCCCCCCATCCCCCATCCTCCCCCATCCCCCATCCTCGCCCATTCTGGGAGGTGGTGAATGGTACCATCCGTCAGGCGCCGACGGAAGGTATCAGTACCCACCGACTGGGAAGGGCGTGGAATCCCCCCCCCCATCCCCCACCCCATCCACACCCATCCTGTGTTGGTACCTTTCGTCCCTTTTTGTCACAAGTCACGGTAGAATTTGATGGTGTCGAAACACTAGTCACTATTTTGAGAGACTCGGGTTGTCTCCAAACTCTCATCAAAGAGGGTGTTGTTGTGGCGAGGAAGACTGACAAAACGTCGTTATGGGCGCCCTTTGGAGTAAAGGTGCAGCTCCTTTGGTTTTTCAGGGATAGCTAAACGTAGCCGGTGTGCACGAGCTGCCTGTTTTAGTACATGTCAAGTCTCCTTGTTGCTTAAGAGTGGACCTCACACTCGGTAACGCTTTGCTGCAACAGCTTGAAGATGATATGCCCGGTGTTTTCCCTTTGTGTGCTGTGACTCGTTTTATGTTAATGACTAATGATCATAATGTGACTCATGATGTAGATGATTCAATGTCCTTAGAAGGACTTTTTGCTAACCCAATTGCTTCCCAAGATATTTCTTCCTCAGTTAATGCTGTGACCGGGAGAGTTGCTTTTATAGCTGCGCAAGAGCAAAGACGATTCATTACGGCTCTTGTTTGACCTGGTGTCCGATCCTGCCAATGATTCAGGCCCTATCACGAGATATTTCAGTCAAGACGGTGTTTTGAGCCGCCGCTGGCTCCCACCGACTATGTCAGAGGAAGACGCGGACTGGGCGTCTATCACTCAAATAGTTCTCCCACACACTTACAGACAACATGTTCTAGCTCTGGCCCATGACGGTCGCTTTTCTGAACATCAAGGTGTCCGAAAGACGTTCAACAGGCTGGCCAGAAAGTTCTATTGGCCATGTATGAGGAGAGGTGTAACTAAATATTGTAAGTACTGTCATTTTTGTCAAAAGGTAGGCAAAGCCAATCAGGCTATTCCACCTTTTCCAATTGTAAGAGTACCTCACGTACCTGAGCCCTTTACAACAGTACAGTGTGACATTGTAGGCCCTCTGCCAAAAACTTCTAGTGGGTTTGAATATTTATTTACCATCATTGATACCTCCACTAGGTACTTGCATGCTGTACCACTTAGGAAAGTTACTGCTACGGCCCTAATATCATCCATTATGTTTCTCATACTTCTACTGTTCGCTCATCGAGTAAGAGGTCCTTTGCACATAGTTAGAGATAGATTGTTAGGTAGTAGTGAAGAGAGCATTAGCGTATTAAGTTTAGTAGGAGAGGTTAGAGAGAAGCTTCTAAGATGCTGGATCCTTGCTGCAGACCACTGGTCGCACTCCAAGACATGGTACAACAAGCGTGCCAGACACAGAGAGTTCCAGATAGGAGATCAAGTACTCATTCTCTTGCCGAGACATGGACAGCCGCTCCATGCAAAGTTCAGTGGGCCATATAGAGTGGTGAAGAAGGTAACCCCCACAAATTATATTATCTCTACCCCTGTCACGTGCATGAGCGCTCGGAAACTCGCATAGCGTGGGGCATATGTTCACGCCTACATTTCATACAAACTATTAACTTGTTAATTGTACTTATTATATTATTATTGTTCTTAGTTACTTAGGTTAATTGTATATTTATGTATGTTATTAATATGCATCATTGTCTTACTCTGTTAAGTCAACTCAAGAGTAGTATTAATTAATTATATAAACTATCCAGCAAATGTCCTGGATCACGTGATGTGAGACGCTCTCCTCCACGGCGTGCTCCACTAGGGTGTCATTTGGAGGCGATTTTTTTTTTGAGTTTGAAAAATCGGCCCATGGTATTAATGATGTAGTTCTATGTGCAGAATCATGTGATATCTTCAGATTTGAAAAGTTTTCATTTTTTGCGAGGTAAATTTTAACTTGAAATCTTATGAAAATTCAGTATTCCCACCCTTTTACCAACACCACTAAATAGCTTATTTAAAGTGAAGTAAATGTATCAGGTTGTTATTAGGATGGCCGTCCAGAATAGTGAAACAGATGATCTTGACACATTTATTAAATTTAATATTCCTTTAGAAAACAAAAATCATCAAATAAAAAGAGCGGTTTTACTACTACGACCGGTGTTTTACACACACCATAGAGAACATGTTTTCTTGCTTCTGTTTCTACTCATCACCTCCTGCTGACCACCTGAGCTCCAGATGTAGCCTTCCCTCCTCTCCTGGCTGTACCTGCGTGACTGCTGGCCTCGCTCACTTGCTGTACACAACCGCTCTATACTCTGGGTGTCACGAGGGCCAGGCAGGGACATGCATGGGGTTGTCAGGAGAAAGCTGAGCTTGGCGGAACATTGGTGAGGCTGCAGGTAAGAGAGGGCTCACTGCCAGCCTGGATGTTATCCAGATCTATGAGATCAGTGAGGGTCTTGGCACCTAGATTGACTTCAGGAGTCTTCCTGACCCTGAAGGAATCGTCACCAACTGATTCGTCATGCCCAGATCCTCTCATAAGTCTCATATCCAAGATCTTTTTGACTGTCACTCTTCTCTCCTCCTCATCCTTACTGCAGAGCATTGTCTGCAGAACTGCCTCGGGATGAGCATACCGGGAAGATCTCCTCACAGTCTGCTCCACAATCTGAACAACCTTCCTTGGCTGACTCCTCAGGGCTCAAACGGAAGAGAACATGCCTCGGACCTTCGGAGAACTGATCACTAACATGGTGTTGAACCAATTTGGCAGTGACACTCACTATAGATTAGACAATAGTCTCAGGTTGTAAAGCTGGTTCCCTTTCAGTTTATGATGGAGCGACCCAAATTCTGCAGAACCTGAGAGAGCCGTTTAGCCCCTGAGCCACCTAGAATGTGAGACTGGACCTATATCTGCAGGTAAGCAAGTCTATCAGGCATGACCCCAGTTTTGATGGCACTGCAAATCATGTAACCATAGTGGTCCATTACTCAGGTCGTCAGCGCTTAGTATGTGCAAGCTCAACGAGTGGAGGGCCAACTGTGATTTTTTCAAAGCTCGGATTTATTTCTAACTCAGTGGCAGAGTCCAGCATCTTGCCAAGAGGACCAGACCATCTGTTGTTTGAAAAAGTCTTGCCATCCAGCTCCTGGATCAGATGTCTGAGTGGCAACTCGTTGGTGTGGAGGTCACAAACAATCCAGACCAGCTTCCTCCCAATCTTCCGCTCTATCCACTGTATGCCCCCCCTTGCCACCCTGTGTTCGTGTTGGTGCTGTCCCCTCCAATGGCCTGCAGGGTCTGGTCTACGTTCCTCTCTCTGAGCCAGTTCACAATGTTATCTGCCACCTATCTCAGCTGGTTTCCTGATGTCATCTTTCTCTGAGTGAAATGCCACAAATACTTCCCTCCTGGTTCACTGCAGCAGGAGTAGTGTTCCTCCTTCACCGTGGCAGGGAACAACTTGTCAGAATCTCCAACTTTCATGAACACTTTAGTGTCATCCCTTCTCCCATCAAAGAACAAACAATTGATTCCATTTTCTCTTATCCCCTTATCAAACTCCTCTTCTAGGTTACTGACAAGTTTCTCCTGAGCTCTCCTTACTTTGTTATGATCTATCACCAGGTGAACATCATCAGGTGTTTTCAAACCACCGTCAATCCAGGCAGCTGTTGCTATCTCTGCAGAGTCTCTGAGACCAGTGTGGTGTCGCATGCTGGCCAGAGCTATGCTCGGGATATCTTTCCTATTTCGAATCTTATGCCTGGAAGGTTTGGGATCATTATTTTCTGGGTTAGGGACAAAGTCACCATTCTCCTGGTCAGCACTCGGATCAGCCATGGGGAAGTCATTAAACTCTGAATCAGCTTGACTCCAATCATCGGCCTTTTTTACCTCACCCTGGGCCTTCTCAAGTCTCTTTTCCTCGGCAACTCTTCTCCTCTTCTGTCTCTCTGTGGCAGCCTCCTGTCTCTTGGACTCCAGAATATCTTGGCTAGAAATCATGAGAGCCCCTATACTGCCAGTCTTCTCTCTCTGTGCTTTGACAAATGCCAGTTCGATCACAGGAATCTTCAGTTCACGCTTGCAAATACAGGAGATGTGGGCCTCGGATTTACAGTCACGATCGCATCCAAACTCAGGACAGAGAACAATTGGGCACTTACAAGTAATTATGTCAAATAACTGGTCAGTTGCTTGGCAAAGCTGTCCTTAACTGCAAGTTTTCCTCTCCCAAGAGAGATATCTCTTGCCTTTTCCCAACTGGCTAGCAGTCTCTCACTAATCTTCTTCTGACTTGTTATGACTGGAGGCTTGAACTGAGCGTTAGCCAGAGTGTACTGTGCCAAGACAGCTTTGGTCATATCACTGGCAATGTCTTTGTTTGTGTAAGTTCTTTGGTTCTTTTCACTGATTTGCCTTATTAAAACACCGTATCTCAAAGCATCTCTCAATGTAGGCAACTCCAACTTCAGGAGCTCTCTCCCAGACCCAAGATAGTGACTGAGATGGCTGGATTTTTGGTTCCTCGTCCTGACACAAGCAGCCATCGCAAATATTATCAACTTATAAATGCATCAGAATCTGAAACAGAAAAAAATATTGTTAGTTGGGTTGTTAAAGAATGAAGTCAGAAAGCAATGTTCACTATTTAATTGTAATGCACTAATGCAGCTGTACGTTAGATTTTCGATAAATTTCACGCTAAAATTTACCTAACAAAAGGTTGCAAAATATTAAAACTGAAATTATTTTCTGTTTATATACACTAAAATCTACCAAAAAAGTGATGGGCCATTAGTTTTAGCTGATCTTCCCTCCTATGACACACCCTACTGCCCACGGTACCGAGGCAGGGTGTAAACAGTATAGCCAGAGAGGCGGAGTGGAGTAACATCGTCTGTGATGGTTTCCTGAAGTAGAGCAACATCTACTTGATGGGAGAGCACAAACTGGGCGAGGTCTGTCCGGCGAGGTCTAAGTCCCTGGATGTTCCATTGTAAGAAGAGGAGGGAACGGCCTCCGGTGTGAGATGAGTCGGTGGGGCTAGACAGGACTCCAGAGGAGGTACCAAATTCTGTTGAGAAAAATGGAGAGGGAGGAGTGGGAGAGCGAGGGATGGATCCTCCATCTCGGGAGATGGAAGGAGGCGGGTCATCAGGGCTTGCAAAGTGCGCCCTATTGGGTCAGGGTGTCCAGAATGAGTTGTTGTTGCCTCTGCAATGTCGCAATTGTTTCCACAAACAAGTCGAGTTGGGCAGAGAGAAGGTTGATTTGCTTGGAGTGGCGATCCAGACGGAGAGTGATTGTTTCCATAGAACCAACTTGGTGTACCTGTACAGGAGCTGGAGGTGGCTGCGAGGCCTGCCGAGGGCCCGACTGGGCATGTGGTGGTGGTAGCGACGGAGAGGGACGGTGAGGGTTCAGTTGAGTAAGAGGTGGTGGTGCTGGTGAGAGACAGCGGGGGTCCGGGTGGGCAGGAGATGGTGGTTATGATGGTTAGTTACTATTTTTACCCTGAAACACTAATTCTTGATGCATTAGTTATGAAATTTAAGTTTTCCAAGATTACCTTAGTTATTTTTACTCCATGTAAGGAGAATATAGGTACTGTATATAGAAATATGTGGACAAATTTTCAACAATTCACCTCGTGGTCTTTGCTCGTGTAACGGGCCGAGTTCCTTCATTTTATATTCATAAGAACATAAGAATGGAGGAAACTGCAGCGGGCCTATTGGCCCATACTGGGCAGTTCCATTTACACCCAACCCCGATTGCTCATATAAGCATCCAACCTATGTTTGAAGCTATCCAGCGTATTCGAGTTAATGATGATGTTTGGTAACTTATTCCACTCGTCCACTACTCTATTTCCAAATCAGTGTTTGCCTATTTCACTCCGAAATCTAAAATTTGTCTAATTTAAAAACATTGTTACGAGTTCGCTCCTGGTTGGATAGTTTGAGTACCTTGGTAATGTCCCCTTTGCTTAGCCTTGACTTCTATTTATACACCTCTATCATGTCGCCCCTCGCTCTACGTCTCTCGAGGGAGTGCAAATTAAGATGCTTTAACCTGTCTCTGTACTCAAGGTTCCTAATGCCCGGGATTAGTCATGTCATTCTCCTCTGAATTCTTTCCAAGGATTCTATATCCTTTCTGTAATACGGTGACCAGAACTGAACTGCGTAATCCAAGTGGGGTCTCACAAGAGCAAGATATAATCATAAGATGACCTCGCTAGTCTTGTAACTAACACTCCTTTGTATGAACCCAAGTACTTTATTAGCCTTGTTACGAGCAAAAACACATTGTTTACTTGGCTTAAGGTTCCTATTTATCATTACTCCTAAATCTCTCTCGCAGTCGGAATTCGGTATTATTGCGTTTACACACCATTCATTCCTACCACTAATCTATTATTGTAGGTTATGTATCTAAGCTACTGTGCCGAGTAGCAACCCTGTACATAAGCTACTGTTCCGAGTAGCAACCCTGTACATAAGCTACTGTGCCGAGTAGCAACCCTGTACATAAGCTACTGTGCCGAGTAGCAATCCTGTACATAAGCTACTGTGCCGAGTAGCATTTATATATATAATCACTGCGCGTGTTATGTGGCAACATTGCCCCGAGGCTGCCATATGGCAAGGCAACCTTAGTCTGACTGTGTGAGCCGTGCATGGCACACGCGAGTCACCACTTGTATTTCTTGCCTCCAAACAAACAACTACCATGGCGCAGTGCCTAGGATCTGTGGACTTACAAAGTGTGTGAACGGTGCCGAGACAGTTACGTCTGCCGGTGATGCGCGTCATGCGCGTCGACTCATAGTGTGTTGTGTTGCGCTGTGTTTCGCCGCGATGTGCAGTGTTGGGCCGTCACAGTGCGTTTTAGTGACGGTGGCAGTGTTAGTGTCAATGTATTAGTGTGTGTCTAGAGCTGAGTTGAGCATTGGCCTGTTTTTTGTGGTACCCACGGGAGCACGCAGGCGTACACCCTTCTCGTGTGACATCCTGGGTGATACTGACGGTCTCACTCACGCCATGTCTCCAGCCACCCCCATTAAGGCCACCACGCTCCGCTCTCTGAGACACACACACACACACACACGCACGCACGCACTCACGAACAGAACAGAACAGTGGACCATATGCGTGATTTCTGCGCTGTTTATGTCATATATATGTGGTTCGAGCTGTTGAGGCGCCACTTTATATACTAAACAGTGCAGTCCACGCACACACAAAGATGGGAGGCAAGAAGGGACAACGTCAAGATGGGAGACACGACTCCCCACCACCTTCTCCTCCACCGGGCACAGACTCTCATCCTCCACCTCCAGTGACGGACATTGCCACAATTCTGAGGTGGATGGACGACCGGGACGAGAGACGCAGAGAGATGGAACTTCAGAGGGAGGAGACACGAAGAGAGGAGGAAAAGTTGCGTTTTGAGGCACTATTGGCGACCCTGGCGCTAACCCACCCTCCCTCACTCGCAGGTAGCGCGCATATAGGCGCCAGTACCCTCCCTCCTCCACCACACCAGCGTCCTGCAGGCACTCTTGCTACCCCAACAGCTCCCAAGGCATCTGTTCAACCCCCACCCGCCCTCTCACCAGACGTCACGTTTCAGCTTTTTCGTGAGTGGAGGCGGCGTTGGACAGATTACTCCACGATGGTGGACCTTGACAGCATGCCTCCAAACAAACAGCTCATCCAACTGCGGATGTGTTTGTCGCTGGAGACCCAGAGAGTCTTGGAGCACACGTTGCAAGTGCCTCCCGATTCTACATCTTCAGTGACGGATGTGCTCGACCTTTTACAGGAGCACGTTAAGGGTCGGAACAACGAGGCTTTGCGTCGCCGTGCCTTTACCAGCTGCAAGCAGGCGGAGAACGAATCCTTTGACGACTTTTTTGTACGCTTGAAGAGTTTGTCGGAGGAGATCGACGTCTGCAAGGCGCACAGCCGGGAATGTGAGGAAGCCTGGATCAAGCACGGGATCTTGACAGGTGTCAGGCACGAAGAGTTGATGCAGCGACTCATCCCCCTGGACGCTTCCTCCACACTCCAGGTGGTAGTGACTGAATGTCGGTCATACGAGGCCACCAAGTCCGCCACCTCTGCCTTACGGGCCCCACCTGCTGTGAGAGCTATCTCACAATACAAGAAGGATAAGAAGGCGGCCAACAACGCGAAGGCTGCCACACGTTCTTCCACGCCTCCGCCTAGTGCTTCCTGTGGCAGCTGTGGAAAGCAGCACAGCCCCAAGACTTGCCCGGCCGCCGACGCACTGTGTCGTGGATGTGACCGTAAGGGCCACTGGTCTAACACAGACAGGTGCCCTGCACGAGGCCACAAGTGTCAGGCCTGCGGTCGCTATGGACACTACGACAAGTGCTGCCGCCAACCCAAGACCAAAAGCCCGAGACGAGGAGGACAGCAGCGCACTTCCCTCGGGGTGGTTCGCACGCAGCCCCCTCCAGATGGCCCACGCAGTCCCAAGCAGCAGCGGAGTCACATCAGGAGGGTGGACTCGACCACACGCCCCAGGGCTACCCCTTCCCCTACCATCCGCGTCGCCGTCACACACAGTGATGTGTCGGGTCACATCGAGGTGATACCGGACACCGGCGCCGATACTACGGTGATTGGGTTGAAGCACCTCCAGAAACTGGGCCTCACCAAACGTGACCTGGACCACCGCCGCAGCTGCTGCACTACAATGCGGACGGGTCCCAGATGCTGGACGCTGTGGGCTCCTTTCAAGCGGAGATCACTTACGGCGACAGGTCGTGTCACGGATGGATCGACGTGCAGCCTACTATCGCGACACCCTTGTTGTCGTGGGAGCACCTCAAGGAGTTATGCGTGGTGCCCAGAGACTTTCCCAAGCAGATCCCAGCTGCTCGTTACACCGCCACCCACACAGGACGCTCCCCTGCCTAGATCCTGTATTGTCACCCTCTCCGCTCTTGCGTTCCTACACACGCCAAGGCCTTTGCGAAGGACTGGCAGACCAAAGCCGAGAGCTGTGACCGACGCGCCGCTACACGTGCCCAGGACGCCAAGGCTCGGTATGACGACCGTGCCCGCCCTCTTCAGCCAGTGGAGATTGGTGCCCTTGTCCGCGTCTAGGACCCGACGACGACACGTTGGGACAAGGTGGGCATAGTGATGGGCGTCGGCCGGTCGCGGGACTACAAGGTCAGGATGCCGAGCGGCCGTGCCTGGTGGAGGAACCGCCGCTTCCTCCGGCCAGTCCCACCCCCTGCTGCTGGCCCCCTGACCGAGGACGAGTCACCTACACCTCACGAGGATCCGCCCCACAGTGCACCTCGACGCTCGGAGCGACTTAAGACTAAGAAGTCCGCTCAAGACAAAGACTATGAGCGTGAGGGGGGAGGGAGATGTAGGTTATGTATCTAAGCTACTGTGCTGAGTAGCAACCCTGTACATAAGCTACTGTGCGGAGTAGCAACCCTGTACATAAGCTACTGTGCCGAGTAGCATTTATATATATAATCACGTGGCAACACTGCACGTGTTATGTGGCAACATTGCCCCGAGGCTGCCATATGGCAAGGCAGCCTTAGTCTGACTGTGTGAGCCGTGCATGGCACACGCGAGTCACCACTTGTATTTCTCCCATCCATAATAAACGGACTTCAGTGTTACACAGTGTTTCCCTACCCATCACTGCATTGTTCAGGGAACAATAGTAACTTTCAGTTATCATATTCGAATAAGACGTCTAATTACTGTATAAGATAATTTTCATCTATTTCATTACCGTCCAAGTGTATAATAACGGAGATAGCTTATCCAAAATGTTTTCTATTTTCTTCCATTAACCTTCCGCCATTATCGTCTGCCTCTCCTCCAACACTGCGTCTCTCCTTCATAAATCATCACGTGCATGCGTTCCCGTACACGTCACGCAGCCAATCAAAAGCGTTTTTGTTTTTGAAACCAATTAAAATTATGGTAAATTTGCATTGTCACACCGTTCTCTGTTAGAAAGTCAAAAATATATTTTTCTAGTGTATTTGTGTGTGTTTAGACCGAATATGATCTTCATTTCTGGCGGAAATTAGCCGGGTTTTTTCGATTTTTTTTCGTTGGACTTTTCCGAAAAAAATCATGGTAAAAATACACAAAAAAACACGAGAAAAACAAAAATCAAACCTAACCTAACCTAACTGACTTTCACCATATGATGGAATCACCTATTTCTTACCTTATTGGCCTGGTTCTTGTTCGTTGTTGGATTCTGAGATTCTTACACAACGCCACATATGTTGGTCTTTGCGATATTTACATTCAGTCTTGCTCTTAGAACACTTTACTGAGGTTGGAAGAACACCATGCGATCGAAAAAATGCGATAGTTTCATCGTTTTTTTCCAAAAACTCGCATTCAGCTCCTTATAATTTAAGTGACACCCATCGCAGACTTCCATGGTCGGAACTGGACTTGAATTTCAAAATATGAGACCCAAAAATAATACTCGAATTTGATTGGTCCAAAAATACTGCGAATTAAACCCAAAATCATTTTAATTGGTTCCAAAAGCAAAAACGCTTTTGATTGGCTGCGTGACGTGTGCAGGGCTATGCATGTTTATTTGAAGAACAATAATGGAAAAGATATATATTTCCGTCAGCCAATATGACCGATGAAATTTATCTTATAATTAGACGGTTTATTCGAATATGATAATAGATTAGTGGTAGGAATGAACGGTGTGTAAAATCAATAATACCAAAATGATTTTGGGTTTAATTCGCGGTATTTTGGCCCAATCAAATTTGAGTATTATTTTTGGTCTCATATTTCGAAATTCAAAATCAGTTCCCACCATGTTAGCCTGCAATGGGTACAACTTCAATTATATGGAGTTGATTGCTAGTTTTTGGGAAAAAACGAAGAAACTATCACATTTTTTTGTTCCCATGGTGTTCTTCCAAAATCAGTAAAGTGTCCTACGTGCAAGACTGAATGTACTTACTTACTGCAAAGAACAATATGTGTGGCGTTGTCATAACACTGTTCCTTGTCTCAAAGAAAAAGAAGAGATCTAGGTGTTCGTACACTATCAGTGATTATAAGGGAACATTTCTAGAGAGGTGTCGTTTTCAGCCATGGAAGTTACTTTTATTTATTACTCATTGGTTGTCTCGCCTTTGGGACCACAAGACCGTAATTGAGTGCTCGAAACTGTCAACTAATACGTCTGTAGACTGGCGGAGTTACTGTAGTGAAGTAACGCAATTCTGCTTTGAAAATCAACAACCTATTGGAGGGCCTGGAATTGCTGTTGAAATTGATGAGACTCTAATTGTTCGAAGGAAATACGAACGTGGACGCATCTTAAGCCAAGCGTGGATCTTTGGGGTCTCAAAAATTAAGTTTGTGATTGCGTTGCTGGAGCCGCTACATGACAAGCGTGACTTTAGTGCCTCTAATTTTGAAATATATCCGGCCTGGTTCAGTGATTCTTGGCCTGCATATTGTGATCATGGTTACGAACACCACATGATTAATCACTCTGAAAATTTTATAGATCCAGCCCAGCCAGATATACACACACAAACAATTGAGAGGGTTTGGCGTGACTTAAAGGAGTGATTAAAAGGCCTGGTATCCGGAAACAATTCCTAAAGCAATACATAGCAAGATATATATTCATTCATGATTCTCCTGGTAATGTCCTTCACAAATTCTTGGAAGAAGCTGCCCGCCTATACCCCCTGTTAAGTGAGAATCAACGTCAGCAACTAGGCCAATAAAGTAAGAAATAGGTGATTCCATCATATGGTGAGAGTCAGTTAAGTTAGGTTAGGTTTGGTTTTTGGTTTTCTAGTGTGTTTTTTTTTTTTTTTGTATTCTTTAGTCGCTTAGCCACTTTTTTTTTCGGAAAACGTCAACGATAAAAAATCGCTAAAAAAAACCCGGCTAATTTCCACCAGAAATGAAGGTCATATTCGGTCTAAACACACACAAATACACTAGAAAAATAAATTTTTTACTTTCTAAAAGTGAACAGTGTGACAATGTAAATTTACCCGGATTTCTCAATGGCATCGTTGTTCATCTGGTAACTGGTTTCCCGTTTACATCTCCTATACTGAGTACTTTACATTTGTCCACGTTGAATTTCATCTGCCAATTTTCAGACCATTCGAAAAATTTGTTTAGATCTTCCTGTAGTTTTGCAGAGTCCTCGTCAGATTTAATAGCACGTCCTATTTTAGTGTCATCAGCAAATTTACTTATGTTGCTGTCTATGCCGATATCTATGTTGTTTATGTATCCAGTATAATAAATAATAATGGTCCGAGTACTGAGCCTTGGGGGCTCCACTAGTGATTTTGCTCCAATGGGATTAAGAGCCGTTAATGCTCACTCGCTGTTTCCTGTCCTGTTACCACGCCCTAATCCATTTAAGGATATTACGTTTGATGCCATGTGCTTCTTCCTTTCTAATTAGTCTTTCGTGGGGGACTCTGTCGAAGGCTTTGCTAAAGTCGAGATATACCACATCATAATTGTGCCCCTCGTCCACCGTTTCGAAAACTGATGAAAAGAATGTTAATAGATTAGTTAGACATGAATGCCCGCTTGTGAAGCCATGCTGGGAATCATTGATCAATTGGTGCTTCTCCAGGTGATTTCGAATAGTTTGAAATTATTGCTTCCAGTAATTTTCCTGCAATTGATGTTAAGCTGATTGGATGGTAGTTAGAGGTTAGAGATCTATCTCCCGCCTTGAAAATTTGTATTACATTCGCTATCCTCCAGGATTCTGGTACTACACCCGTTTTTAAGGACTTGTTAAACATTTTTGCTAAGGACATACTAAGCTCTTCCTTACATTCCTTTAATACTCTGGCAAATACTTCATCTGGACCTAGTGACTTATTAGGCATTAATTTGTCTATTTGCTTACTAACGTCGTTACCAAGTCAATACGATCTTGCTTAATCTATTTTCTTCACTATCTCTGTATAGAGTTGGTGCCTCGGGTATCATGTTTAGATATTCTGTGGTGAAAACTGTTGACAAATATTTATTCAGATTATTGCTCATTTCTCCGTCGTTATCAGCTAGCTCGCCGGTATCTGACTGTATTGGTCCAATCTTTTCTCGTGTTTGATACATTTGAATAAATCCCTTGAGGTTTGACTTTACCTCCCTTCACTTCATTATTCCTCTTCTTATCTCTGTCTTAACCCAACTGGCCAATACTTTATAATAATCTCGGAGGTAAACTTCACCACCATTTATTCTTCTACCTATAGCCTTCCTTTGTCCAATAATGTTCTTTAAATAATAATTTATCCATTTAGGGTCATTGTTGTTTGGTCTGAGTTTTCTATATGGTATGTTCTGCCTTTGTCATTAAGTAACTCATTATTTAAATTGTTGTGGAACTCGTCAACCTCAGGCATTATCCCAGTCAATGCAATGCTTATTATCCTAACACTATATTTATGTTGTTTAAGTCTAGTTACAATTGGTTGCATTTACAAAGTTCCTTGCAACGAATGTAATATGTTTTACTTAGGCCAGACAGGTAAAGATCTTGTAACTAGACTTAAACAACATAAATATAGTGTTAGGACAGGCCAGGAATCCAATGCTCTGTTTGTTCATCTGAGGGATAATAAGCATTGCATTGACTGGGATAATGCCTCCTCAATATTACCTTGTAATTCAATTGACAGTAGGAACATTATAGAATCTAGTCTCATTAAACATACCGAAGCAGTCAACATGAATTTGAGTAATGGCATGTACAAACTGGACAATTTTGTAATTAAGAAGATTTGTAACCAGGTGAGAAGGTTGGGTCACCTTACCCTCTGACCTGACTACCGACCGTTGCGGTGCTTTTTAAAGATTTCTAGGGTCATTACCTAATACCTGACCATTGTGGACCTGATCTCACCCTCCTCTGTATATATACACCTTGTTTTGTACTTCTTCTTAGTCTGTACTCACCCCTGAAGATGTGAATTACACGAAAGCGCTTGGGAACTTTTCTTTTTCCTTGTGGTTATCAGCATATACCTGGATCACGTGCACCTGCAGTGATTTACTTGCATATATATATATATATATATATATATATATATATATATATATATATATATATATATATATATATATATATATATATATATATATATATATATATATATATGATGATAATAATACAGTAACTGTAATAATAATGATAATTTTAATAATAAAGAACTATAAATACAAAAATGAAAAAAAACATCAAAAGTGAGAAACGATATATG
>NW_024714721.1:0-7440 GCF_018991925.1 Homarus americanus
GCACCAGTTTACACAGACATCTCCACACTAAGAACACACATCATCCATAGCCTCCGTCAAGATCATGAGGTTCACTGGGCAAAACTCGTAGAGGCTGCCCAGGAACACAGAACACATAACCCCCGAGAATTTTGGCAAAGGATCGCCAAGCTGAAAGGAACTGCAAAACCCCCCTTTGATCACCTGCTAGTAAATGGTAGGAAAATCAATGAACCAGCCGACGTAGCACAAACACTAAAACAACACTGGGAACACATTTTCCACCCACACCCCCCCACACAACAAAGGTACATCTTAAACCACATAAACAACATCACCACACACATGCAAACACTTCACGACAGAACAACTCCTGACAACACAATAGATACCTCCACTCTCACACAGGACCACACCCTCACTGCTCCTTTCACCCCAACAGAAGTCGCACAAGCACTGGACAAAACCAAAAAGAAAACACCAGGTGACAGCAATATTGGTCAAGCAATCCTGAAGCACCTGCCCCCAGAAACAATGACAGCCATTACATACCTCTACAACACCCAACTGGCTACAGGATACTTCCCAAAGCTCTTTAAGACAGACACAACCGTCATGATACCTAAACCAAACAAAAACCCAACAGATCCTCAAAACTACAGACCGGTCAGCATACTAGAAGTCTTAGGCAAAACTTTTGAAAGACTATACAACACCCGCCTCAGATACCACCTTGAAGATGAACAACTACTGTCCTACAAGCAGTTCGGCTTCAGAGCACACCACTCAACTCAAGACGCACTCAATATAATCACAAACTACCTCCACACGAACAAAGATGCATACAAGATAGCACTCATTACAAAAGACGTACAAAAAGCCTTCGACACAGTTTGGCACGATGGATTAAAGTACAAGATATGCACCAATTTTAACCTCCCTCAAAAATCACAACAATTACTATGTAACTTTCTAACAGACAGAAAAATGAGGATAAAAGTCACACCTGCCTACTCTGACCACTTCACACTGCATGCAGGAGTCCCACAAGGATCAGTCCTGTCCCCAACACTATACATTCTTTACACAAACGACTTACCCGACCCCTTACACATCGACTCTCTGACAATACAGTACGCCGACGATGTAACCCAACTAGTCAGACACAGAACTCTTGATCACCTAACAGACAAAGCACACAGGGAACTCGAACAAGTTACACAATGGGAACTCCGATGGCGAATACAAACCAACCCGAACAAAGCACAAATCACCTACTTCGGCACCAAAAGACGACAACCACGTCACATTACCTAAACCCCTACATCGCCTACCCTTCACCTATAACTATCAAACGAACAAACACAATCCTAGGAGTCACATTCAACGACACCCTCACCATGACACTACACACCAATATGAAGGCTTTGATCGCAAACAAAACACTCGGGAATATATACAGATTCAAAACCGCATCAATCAAAACCAAAACACACCTATTCAAAGCCCTCATACGCCCACTATTGACTTATGCACCTAACACACTCCAGCTAGCACCACCATCATACGCCAAGAAACTTCGTCATACAAAACAAAGCACTAAGATTCATCCACAACACACACTGGTCATCCTTCACCCGAAATAGTCATCTACATGAACTCAGCTCCCTCCCCCCACTTAACATCTACTGGAGACAACTAGGTGACAAACAAATAGAATCACTCCTCACTACTTACCCTCAATGGCAGGATTATTTCGACAACATCATACTCCCACGCAGATTCAGAGACAGAAATCCCTCCATACTAAACAGACCAAACACTCCCCTCCCACCTCCCTTGTATTAATAACTTCCCTATAACCACACCCAAAAAAAAAAAAATTCCCCCCCAAATTAAACCTAACCTCTCCTTAACCCTCACCCAACGATTCCCTCCTCCCCCCTCACTCCAAACCCCACGCCACCAACTCAAACTCAAGACCACTCAAAAAAAAAAAAAAAAACTAACCCTCAGCCTGCTTGCTCCCCCAAACCAAAAGAAAGACCCACAACAGTCTTTGAAATAAAACCCTAACGCATGCCAGCCGTTACTAGCAGTCACAAAAAAAAAAAAAAAATAACCGTTCTGCAGGTTAACTTCTTTGCCCTGTCCACTCATCTGGAAATAAAACCCTAACATACCCAGCCGTTACTAGCAATCCCACACAAAATAATAAATAACCATTCTACCATTAACTAACCACACCCTATCACTCCTCCCAAAACAAATACCTAACTTACCCATCCCATACTAACTCGGATGACATGTACGTTTCCCTTAGCCAATAAGGTCGGGGAGAGTTCCACAGTGCCTGTACGCAAGCCCTCTCCCTCAAGAATGTTACCTACACTGTTTTATGGGCACCTCCCTTAGCCAATAAGGTCGGAGAGGTGTGCCTAATAAAAACGGTACCAAATAGCAGACGACATTGAACGCCTCCTTTAGCCAATAAGGTTGGGGAGGGGTGCAATGTACCTGTACACAAACCCTCTCCCTCAAGAATGGGGCCAGAACTCACAATACCTGCAAGAGCCTACCGCAATTGCAGAAGTCCTTTACTAGCCAAAGGGAAGAAAGAATGCAATGATTAACCCAACTCTGCCAACTACTAACAAAACCTACAATCCTCCCAAAAGAAAAACTTAACCCACCCAACCTTACTCACAATCCCTCCTATAAAAAAAAAAAAAAATGCTAACTCTCCATCCAATCACTAATCAACACCTTCAATCCTCCCAAAAGAAAAACTTAACCCACCCAATCGTACTCACAATCCCTCCTGTAAAAAAAAAAAAAAAAAAAAGCTAACTCACTATCAATCACTAATCACTTGCCTTCAATCTCTAGCTTAGCCTGCCGACCTTTCTAACATGCCTTCGACCTCCTAAAAAAAAAAAAAAAAACCTATGACTCAATACAACTATTCATTAGCAACACAAATCACCTTATCACACCGAGAATCCTTCCGCCTATCTAAATTCTTCAACAACCTCCAAAGCCCCCCCTCTTCTCTCTCCTTCTCCCTCTCCTCTCCTCTCCTCCCCCCTCCTCCCGACAACCGAACCATACCTGACCTTATATCAATTATCCTAACCCTCCCCCTCTCCCCTTACTACATTTCCACGCAAACGCATACACACTCACACAACAACCCCCCCGAAGCAAAAAAGTAATTCACCTCAACTCAACATACAACCTCCACCCCCGCCAATCCCCAAACACAAACTCCCCCACCCCTGCCAGACAAAGCCTCTCATAACACCACAACTCTCCAAAACCAAATCAAACATACCCAACCTCTATACCAGCCACTGTCAACATTATCGACCTAACTCAAGACTGAAACCAAACAACCTATATCTCACTCTCATCTCCGTTCACAATTTGACAAAGCTCAAATCTGTCCCCTGCTATTACGAAATAACTCTCCTACGATACACTCATCCTTCCTTACTACGAATACTTTGACATTTCAAGCTCAAAGATTCAAAACTCTTCCTCCAACTCTCTCCATTTCTCTCTGACATAGCTGAAAGACCCACAACTCTCAGAACCAAATCAAAACATACCCAATGTCTGTGACATCCAATTCTCAATAAAATCGACCTAACTCAAGACTGAAACCATTCAGCCTATATCTCATTCTCGTCTCCGTTCATAATTTGACAAAAAAGCTCAAATCTGTCTGCTGCTATTACTAAAAACTCTCCTACGATACGCTCATCCTTCCTTACTATGAATACTTTGACATTTCAAGCTCAAAGATTCAAAACCCTTCCTCCAACTCGCTCTGTTCCTCTTTGACATAGCTCAAAGACTTTACCTTCTTCTATCTCCA
The DNA here is from genome assembly GCF_018991925.1 of Homarus americanus. Taxonomy (NCBI): domain Eukaryota; kingdom Metazoa; phylum Arthropoda; class Malacostraca; order Decapoda; family Nephropidae; genus Homarus; species Homarus americanus. The sequence goes on from NW_024714721.1 coordinate 3,860, forward strand.
AACAACCCTACGACTAGCAAAATTTCCATGTTTTCACCTTCTCTGTTAATTTGTTCGTGTGTGGCCTGTGCGTCCGTCCACCTGCGCTTCTCGGCTTGCACCGCCGCCGTGGCGGGGCGGTTCTTCCTCCGCTTTGCCAACACTGCCTAAGCTAGACGACAACCAGAGCACCCGCGTTGGCCCTTTGCTTGCCTGGACCTGCTCCCGCCCTCCCTCTGCCTCGTCCTGATTGTGATTGTTGCACCCTCAGGGCATTTTGCCTACCCCCTCACGCAAGCGGTGTTTAGCCACTGCACCTGTTCTCTCCTTCTAAAATTCACTTCCATCCTCCCTTTATTCTTCCTCTGAACCTCCTTTCCCCCTGTCACTAGCATTTTTCTAGTTCTAGGCTGTACGCACATTGGAGCCAGGACCACCATAGAGAGCAGACACGCAGAGCGACGGGGAAGCCGGAGAACAAACAGACACAGCTGATAGACTAGTTCTGGGACCTCTCCCACCTTCCCACCAACCCTGGAAATCCCAAGCACCTGACTCCATTCTCCTTAACTGACAAATCTGTTGAGTCAATCGACACATTGAGCCTCTCCTACAGTATCGGACCTCCCTTAGGAACCCCGAATGCTGCTGAGGGGCTTGGTGTGAAGAAAGAGTCAGCAGTAAGTTTCAGACCTTTTTCTACCACTCTAACCTTTATCTTCCGTGCCGTGAAAGGACCTATTCCCCTGTCAGTTGACGTACAGGGGAGTATTCGTCTGGAAACGCCCTCTGTCCCCACACCTCGCTAGTGCGTGTTTGTGTGAAGGGCGGGGGGTCAGCACAGCCTGCCGATTCGCCTGGGGACCTCTGTGATAGTGCAGGGCCTCCCCTACGTGAGGGGCGCAGGAAATTAGGGACTGTTAGGGGAGATCTCCATAAATCTCCAATTCAAACAGTTAACATGCCTTCAATTAAAATTAGAGTGGACCGTACCATCCAACCGTGCATGGACCTCGCCTCACTTATTTTCCAGCTGACTTTGATCTTCCAAATCCGTTCCTTCACCAATGACGACATTATTAAAATATTTGTACAGAATGACGAAGACGCCGACCAATTCCACTCCCCAGCATTGAACAAAAAACTAAAAGACAATGGCTTAACGGTCCTCAGCTCACCCGAATACCGCGCAAAATGCACCCTCATATGTAGAAAAGTCATCCCTCAGATCCTTGACAACCCTAACCTATTGACAGAACTCAACACACACAACACCTCCCAAATGACATATGCAGCCCGGATGGGAACTCTCCCCATGTTAAAAATCACTACTGCTACACAAACTGACGCCATCAAATTAAAATCCAACGGAATTAAATTCAGCAATAACATCATCCCCTCACATAACATCGAATTCCAACACTACATCCCAGTTCACCAATGCTACAACTGCTACCAATTTGGACATACCACCAACCGTTGCAGTAACACACTAACTTGTTCAAAATGTGCCAATCAAGGCCACTCATACAGAAACTGCACTGCCACTGTAACTAAATGCTGCAATTGTAAAGGCCCACACTCTGCCATTAGCAACAAGTGCCAAATCAGACTCGATAACAGCACAACACCACTCCCTCCCCGCCGACCCTCACCTCCCACTGCACCTCCCACAGCACCACCTCCTCCTCCCCACCACTCACTCCCTACTCCCACGACTCTCCCCCCCCGCACTTGCTGGACCAACAACCTGACCGCCCCCCTCCCCTCCCCCGACACTGACGCAAAAATCACCATCATCATACTTCTGGCACATACCCTAAGCAACGGTAACAGATCACTTTTTCTACAACTGGCAATTGAGGGTTTGAAGGCTAACGGCCTCCCTACCATAAACATTCCTGGCTCCTTCAGAACCGGTCCCGACCTCATCTTCCCCACTGCCCCCATCTCCGACCGTACCAACATGCCCCCCCCACCCCCCAGAGAATCCACTGTCTCCCTCCTCCCCTCCACTTCTGCCATGCCTACACCTGACTTATCTCACCATTCTACCATTACCTCACCCCCCAAAGTAATCAGTCCAAAACATACCGGCCCCTCCACCTCGACCTTGCCTACACCCGACTTCTCCCACTTGACTACGTTGAACTCCCGGACCACGAACACCCAAACCAAACCCGATCCTCCCCTAACACCCCAGACTCCCAAGAATAAAATGGCAGCCCTTCCCCCCACAGAACTAGTGGTCAAGACCCCTAGACCAAAGAGGAAGAACACCTCCCCCCTTTCTCCCTATACACCTGACAGCAAAAGAATTATACAATACACTCATCCAACCAAATCAATAATCAAAGTAAATCTATACGGCACTACCCCAAAGGAAACAGAAATCAACCCCGACACGAACCTAGCACACTCCCCTCAACCTCCCGACTCCCCCACACACAGTCACGTAACTGCCCTTCCCTCACTTGCATACACAACACTCATACCACCACCACGCTCACAGTCACTCGACAATTTAGACCTCATCCCTGCACCTCAGAATTTCTATCTTTAAGTACTAAACAGACCAAACACTCCCCTCCCACCTCCCTTGTATTAATATCTTCCCTATAACCACACCCAACAATTTCCCCCCAAATTAAAACCTAGCCTCTCCTTAACCCTCACCCAACGATTCCCACCCAACCTAACCAAATCAACCTAACCTCTCCTCAGCCCACACCCAACGATTCCCACCTAACCTAACTAAGCTTAACCTAACCTCTTCTCAACCCCACACCCAATAATTCCCACCCAACCTAACCTTACCTGACTTGACCAATTCCCTCCTCCCCCCCCTCACTCCAAACCCCACGCCACCAACTCAAACTCAAGACCACTCTGACAAAAAAATAAAAAATAAATAAATAAATAACTAAACCACTCAACCTGCACTAACACTCCCCCTAACAATCCCCCCAAAATAAAAACCTAACGTACCCAGCCATTACTAGCAATTCCACACAAAATAAAAAAATAACCATTCTACCATTACCTAACCACACCCTATCACTCCTCCCAAAACAAAAACCTAACATACCCAGCCGTTACTAGCAATCCCACACAAAATAAAAAATAACCATTCTACCATTAACTAACCACACCCTATCACTCCTCCCAAAACAAATACCTAACTTACCCATCCCATACTAACTCAGATGACATGTACGTTTCCCTTAGCCAATAAGGTCGGTGAGAGTTCCACAGTGCCTGTACGCAAGCCCTCTCCCTCAAGAATGTTACCAACACTGTTTTATGGGCACCTCCCTTAGCCAATAAGGTCGGAGAGGTGTACCTAATAAAAACGGTACCAAATTGCAGACGACATTGAACGCCTCTCTTAGCCAATAAGGTCGGGGAGGGGTGCAATGTACCTGTACACAAACCCTCTCCCTCAAGAATGGGGCCAGAACTCACAATACCTGCAAGAAAGAGAGAATGCAATAATTAACCCAACTCTGCCAACCACTAACAAAACCTACAATCCTCCCAAAAGAAAAACTTAACCCACCCAACCTTACTCACAATCCCTCCTATAAAAAAAAAAAAAAAAA
>NW_024714722.1:0-11570 GCF_018991925.1 Homarus americanus
TCGCCATAAGCCCACTCCACTGCCATTCCTCTGACCCCATGAGACTATTTTCTCTAAAAACCCTTCTGCTGCTCCAGCCAATACAGGGCAGGGAAGGGAAAGCCACGGCAGCTTTGGTTGTTGTTTTTGAATGCCGCGCTTTGCTTCGCAGAGGCGCCGAAGCGCTCCGCTGGGGGGCGGAAGATATTCCACACAGAATAGGTGTGTGAAGGCACCCTCTCCCCTTAATATAGTGAATTAGTGCAATGCAGCATACAAGGGCGGACGATAGGACAGTCACCGTACCGCACCTCGAGAGTGGAGGTTGTTTGATCGTTTGTTAGGCAAGTTTAAAACCTGACTGTTCGAGAACAGCCGAATAACCCGGTTCCTGACTTATTGGTAGACGAAACATCATGATGCTGCTGCTGTCACGGAAACCGTGGTGGCGACGTGTGCGCCGAGAGAGAGTAATAATGTTCAATAGGAAGACAGACCTGGCTAGTGAAATTCATAGATCGCCCTCCACAGCCATTCCTCTGACCCCATGAGACTATTTTCTCTAAAAAACCTTCTGCTGCTCCAGCCAATACAGGGCAGGGAAGGGAAACCGACGGCAGCTTTGGTTGTTGTTTTTGAATGCCGCGCTTTGCTTCGCATAGGCGCCGAAGCGCTCCGCTGGGGGGCAGAAGATATTCCACACAGAATAGGTGTGTGAAGGCACCCTCTCCCCTTAATATAGTGAATTAGTGCAATCCAATATACAAGGGCGGACGTTTTCATCACCGTCTCCCACTCGGTGTGTGCAGATTCTCGGATCATTTTGTATAGTATGCTATTAAATCGACCCTCGATTGACTCTGAAGGTCTCCCATTCGGGTGTGCAAGTTTCTGTAGTATGCTATTAAATCGACCCCCGATTGACTTTGACGGTCTCCCATTCGGGTGTGCAAGTTTCTGTAGTATGCTATCAAATCGACCCCCGATTGACTTTGACGGTCTCCCATTCGGCTGTGCAAGTTTCCGTAGTATGCTATCAAATCGACCCCCGATTGACTTTGACGGTCTCCCATTCGGGTGTGCAAGTTTCTGTAGTATGCTATCAAATCGACCCCCGATTGACTTTGACTGTCTCCCATTCGGGTGTGCAAGTTTCTGTAGTATGCTATCAAATCGACCCCCGATTGACTTTGACTGTCTCCCATTTGGGTGTGCAAGTTTCTGTTGTATGCTATTAAATCGACCCCCAATTGACTTTGACGGTCTCCCATGCGGGTGTGGAACTTCTCTGGTATGTTGTAAAATATGACCGAGGTGCCTCTACCCCTTACTATAGTGAAATAGTGCCATCCAGTGTACAAGGGCGGACGCTTTCATCACCGTCTCCCTCGTTGTGTGCAGATTCTCAGATCATTTTGTAAAAAGTATGCTATTAAATCGACCCCCGATTGACTTTGACGGTCTCCCATTCGGGTGTGCAAGTATCTGTAGTATGCTATTAAATCGTCCTCCGATTGACTTTGACTGTCTCCCATTCGGGCGTGCAAGTGTCTGTAGTATGCTATTAAATCGACCCCCGATTGACTTTGACGGTCTCCCATTCGGGTGTGCAAGTTTCTGTGGTATGCTGTCAAATCGACCCGATTGACTTTGACGGTCTCCTGACCGGGTGTGCAAGTTTCTGTAGTATGCTTTCAATAAATCGACCCCCGATTGACTTTGACGGTCTCCCCATTGGTGTGCGAGTTTCATAGTATGCTATTAAATCGACCTCCGATTGACTTTGACTGTCTCCCATTCGGGTGTGCAAGTTTCTGTAGTATGCTATTAAATCGACCCCCGATTGACTTTGTCTCCCATTCGGGTGTGCAAGTTTCTGTAGTATGCTATCAAATCGACCCCCGATTGACTTTGACGGTCTGCCATTCGGGTGTGCAAGTTTCTGTAGTATGCTATCAATTCGACCCCCGATTGACTTTGACGGTCTGCCATTCGGGTGTGCAAGTTTCTGTAGTATGCTATCAATTCGACCCCCGATTGACTTTGACGGTCTCCCATTCGGGTGTGCAAGTGTCTGTAGTATGCTATTAAACCGACCCCCGATTGACTTTGACGGTCTCCCATTCGGGTGTGCAAGTTTCTGTGGTATGCTATCAAATCGATCCCCGATTGACTTTGTCGGTCTCCCATTCGGGTGTGCAAGTTTCTGTAGTATGCTATTAAATCGATCCCCGATTGACTCTGACGGTCTCCCATGCGGGTGTGGAACTTTTTTGGTATGTTGTACAATATGACCAAGGTGCCTCTACCCCTTACTATAGTGAAATAGTGCCATCCAGCGTACAAGGGCGGACGTTTTCATCACCGTCTCCCACTCGGTGTGTACAGATTCTCAGATCATTTTGTAAAGTATGCTCTTAAATCGACCCCCGATTGACTTTGACGGTCTCCCATTCGGGTGTGCAAGTTTCTGTAGTATGCTATTAAATCGACCCCCGATTGACTTTGACTGTCTCCCATTCGGGTGTGCAAGTTTCTGTTGTATGCTATTAAATCGACCCCCGATTGACTTTGAAGGTCTCCCATTCGGGTGTGCAAGTTTCTGTAGTATGCTATTAAATCGACCCCCGATTGACTTTGACGGTCTCCCATTCGGGTGTGCAAGTATCTGTAGTATGCTATTAAATCGTCCTCCGATTGACTTTGACTGTCTCCCATTCGGGCGTGCAAGTGTCTGTAGTATGCTATTAAATCGACCCCCGATTGACTTTGACGGTCTCCCATTCGGGTGTGCAAGTTTCTGTAGTATGCTATTAAATCGACCCCCGATTGACTTTGACTGTCTCCCATTCGGGTGTGCAAGTTTCTGTAGTATGCTATTAAATCGACCCCCGATTGACTTTGACGGTCTCCCATTCGGGTGTGCAAGTTTCTGTGGTATGCTATCAAATCGATCCCCGATTGACTTTGACGGTCTCCCATTCGGGTGTGCAAGTTTCTGTAGTATGCTATTAAATCGACCCCCGATTGACGTTGACGGTCTCCCATTCGGGTGTGCAAGTTTCTGTAGTATGCTATTAAATCGACCCCCGATTGACTCTGACGGTCTCCCATGCGGGTGTGGAACTTTTTTGGTATGTTGTACAATATGACCGACGTGCCTCTACCACTTACCATAGTGAAATAGTGCCATCCAGCGTACAAGGGCGGACGTTTTCATCACCGTCTCCCACTCGGTGTGTGCAGATTCTCGGATCATTTTGTAAAGTATGCTCTTAAATCGACCCCCGATTGACTTTGACGGTCTCCCATCCCCGTGTGCAAGTTTCTGTAGTATGCTATTAAATCGACCCCCGATTGACTTTGACTGTCTCCCATTCGGGTGTGCAAGTTTCTGTAGTATGCTATCAAATCGACCCCAGATTGACTTTGACGGTCTCCCATTCGGGTGTGCAAGTTGACTCGATTGAGTATGCTTTGACGGTCTCCCATTCGGGTGTGCCGTCGGCTGATTTTGACGGGTTCCCCCCATTCGGTGTGCAAGTTTCTGTAGTATGCTATTAAATCGACCCCTCGATTGACTTTGACCTCCCATTCGGGTGCAAGTTTCTGTAGTATGCTATTAACCGACCCCCGATTGACTTTGACTGTCTCCATTCGGTGCAAGTTTCTGTAGTATGCTATCAAATCGACCCCCATTGACTTTGACGGTCTCCCATTCGGGTGTGCAAGTTTCTGTGGTATGCTATCAAATCGATCCCCGATTGACTTTGACGGTCTCCCATTCGGGTGTGCAAGTTTCTGTAGTATGCTATTAAATCGACCCCGATTGACGTTGACGGTCTCCCATTCGGGTGTGCAAGTTTCTGTAGTATGCTATTAAATCGACCCCCGATTGACTCTGACGGTCTCCCATGCGGGTGTGGAACTTTTTTGGTATGTTGTACAATATGACCGAGGTGCCTCTACCCCTTACCATAGTGAAATAGTGCCATCCAGCGTACAAGGGCGGACGTTTTCATCACCGTCTCCCACTCGGTGTGTGCAGATTCTCGGATCATTTTGTAAAGTATGCTCTTAAATCGACCCCCGATTGACTTTGACGGTCTCCCATTCGGGTGTGCAAGTATCTGTAGTATGCTATTAAATCGACCCCCGATTGACTTTAACTGTCTCCCATACGGGCGTGCAAGTGTCTGTAGTATGCTATTAAATCGAGCCCCGATTGACTTTGACGGTCTCCCATTCGGGTGTGCAAGTTTCTGTGGTATGCTATCAAATCGATCCCCGATTGACTTTGACGGTCTCCCATTCGGGTGTGCAAGTTTCTGTAGTATGCTATTAAATCGACCCCCGATTGACGTTGACGGTCTCCCATTCGGGTGTGCAAGTTTCTGTAGTATGCTATTAAATCGACCCCCGATTGACTCTGACGGTCTCCCATGCGGGTGTGGAACTTTTTTGGTATGTTGTACAATATGACCGAGGTGCCTCTACCCCTTACCATAGTGAAATAGTGCCATCCAGCGTACAAGGGTGGACGTTTTCATCACCGTCTCCCACTCGGTGTGTGCAGATTCTCGGATCATTTCTGTAGTATGCTCTTAAATCGACCCCCGATTGACTTTGACGGTCTCCCATTCGGGTGTGCAAGTTTCTGTAGTATGCTATTAAATCGACCCCCGATTGACTTTGACGGTCTCCCATTCGGGTGTGCAAGTTTCTGTAGTATGCTATTAAATCGACCCCCGATTGACTTTGACGGTCTCCCATTCGGGTGTGCAAGTTTCTGTAGTATGCTATTAAATCGACCCCCGATTGACTTTGACGGTCTCCCATTCGCAAGTTTCTGTACTATGCATAATCGACCCCGATTGACTTTGACTGTCTCCCATTCGGGCGTGCAAGTTCTGTAGTATGCTATTAAATCGACCCCCGATTGACTTTGACGGTCTCCCATTCGGGTGTGCAAGTTTCTGTAGTATGCTATCAAATCGACCCCCGATTGACTTTGACGGTCTCCCATTCGGGTGTGCAAGTTTCTGTAGTATGCTATTAAATCGTCCCCCGATTGACTTTGACGGTCTCCCATTCGGTGTGCAAGTTTCTGTAGTATGCTATTAAATCGACCCCCGATTGACTTTGACTGTCTCCCATTCGGGTGTGCAAGTTTCTTTAGTATGCTATTAAATCGACCTCCGATTGACTTTGACTGTCTCCCATTCGGGTGTGCAAGTTTCTGTAGTATGCTAATAAATCGACCCCCGATTGACTTTGACTGTCTCCCATTCGGGTGTGCAAGTTTCTGTAGTATGCTATCAAATCGACCCCCGATTGACTTTGACGGTCTCCCATTCGGGTGTGCAAGTTTCTGTAGTATGCTATTAAATCGACCCCTGATTGACTCTGACGGTCTCCCATGCGGGTGTGGAACTTCTTTGGTATGTTGAACAATATGACCGAGGTGCCTCTAGCCCTTACTTTAGTAAAATACTGCCATCCAGCGTACAAGAGCGGACGTTTTCATCACCGTCTTCCACTCGGTGTGTGCAGATTCTCGGATCATTTTGTAAAGTATGCTCTTAAATCGACCCCCGATTGACTTTGACGGTCTCCCATTCGGGTGTGCAAGTTTCTGTAGTATGCTATTAAATCGACCTCCGATTGACTTTGACGGTCTCCCATTCGGGTGTGCAAGTTTCTGTAGTATGCTATTAAATCGACACCCGATTGACTTTGACGGTATCTCATTCGGGTGTGCAAGTTTCTGTAGTATGCTATTAAATCGACCCCCGATTGACTTTGACTGTCTCCAATTTGGGTGTGCAAGTTTCTGTAGTATGCTATCAAATCGACCCCCGATTGACTTTGGACGGTCTCCCCATTCAAAAAAGCTTTTGCATGTTATCAACCTAATTCTCATTGACTTTAATTTGGCCTCCTATTCGGGTGTGTGTTTCTTGTAGTATAGTTATTAAATCGACCCCCGATTGACTTTGACGGTCTCCCATTCGTGTGTGCAAGTTTCTGTAGTATGCTATTAAATCGACCCCCGATTGAATTTGACGGTCTCCCATTCGGGTGTGCAAGTTTCTGTAGTATGCTATTAAATCGACCCCCGATTGACTTTGACTGTCTCCCATTCGGGTGTGCAAGTTTCTGTAGTATGCTATTAAATCGACCCCCGATTGACTTTGACGGTCTCCCATTGACTTTGGGTGGGTGTGCAAGTTTCTGTAGTATGCTATTAAATCGACCCCCGATTGACGTTGACGGTCTCCCATTCGGGTGTGCAAGTTTCTGTTGTATGCTATTAAATCGACCCTCGATTGACTCTGACGGTCTCCCATGCGGGTGTGGAACTTTTTTGGTATGTTGTACAATATGACCGAGGTGCCTCTACCCCTTACCATAGTGAAATAGTGCCATCCAGCGTACAAGGGCGGACGTTTTCATCACCGTCTCCCACTCGGTGTGTGCAGATTCTCGGATCATTTTGTAAAGTATGCTCTTAAATCAACCCCCGATTGACTTTGACGGTCTCCCATTCGGGTGTGCAAGTTTCTGTAGTATGCTATTAAATCGACCCCCGATTGACTTTGACTGTCTCCCATTCGGGTGTGCAAGTTTCTGTAGTATGCTCTCAATTCGACCCCCGATTGACTTTGACGGTCTGCCATTCGGGTGTGCAAGTTTCTGTAGTATGCTATCAAATCGACACCCGATTGACTTTGACGGTCTTCCATTCGGGTGTGCAAGTTTCTGTAGTATGCTATTAAATCGACCCCCGATTGACTCTGACGGTCTCCCATGCGGGTGTGGAACTTCTTTGGTATGTTGAACAATATGACCGAGGTGCCTCTAGCCCTTACTTTAGTAAAATACTGCCATCCAGCGTACAATGGCGGACGTTTTCATCACCGTCTTCCACTCGGTGTGTGCAGATTCTCGGATCATTTTGTAAAGTATGCTCTTAAATCGACCCCCGATTGACTTTGACGGTCTCCCATTCGGGTGTGCAAGTTTCTGTAGTATGCTATCAAATCGATCCCCGATTGACTTTGACGGTCTCCCATTCGGGTGTGCAAGTTTCTGTAGTATGCTATTAAATCGACCCCCGATTGACGTTGACGGTCTCCCATTCGGGTGTGCAAGTTTCTGTAGTATGCTATTAAATCGACCCCCGATTGACTCTGACGGTCTCCCATGCGGGTGTGGAACTTTTTTGGTATGTTGTACAATATGACCGAGGTGCCTCTACCCCTTACCATAGTGAAATAGTGCCATCCAGCGTACAAGGGCGGACGTTTTCATCACCGTCTCCCACTCGGTGTGTGCAGATTCTCGGATCATTTTGTAAAGTATGCTCTTAAATCGACCCCCGATTGACTTTGACGGTCTCCCATTCGGGTGTGCAAGTTTCTGTAGTATGCTATTAAATCGACCCCCGATTGACTTTGAATGTCTCCCATTCGGGTGTGCAAGTTTCTGTAGTATGCTATCAAATCGACCCCCGATTGACTTTGACGGTCTCCCATTCGGGTGTGCAAGTTTCTGTAGTATGCTATCAAATCGACCCCGATTGACTTTGACGGTCTCCCATTGGTGTGCAAGTTTCTGTAGTGTGACTTTGACGGTCTCCAAAGTTTCTGTAGTATGCTATTAAATCGACCCCCGAACTGACCGACCCCCGATTGACTTTGACGGTCTCCCATTCGGGTGTGCAAGTTTCTGTAGTATGCTATTAAATCGACCCCGATTGACTTTGACTGTCTCCCATTCGGGTGTGCAAGTTTCTGTAGTATGCTATTAAATCGACCCCCGATTGACTTTGACTGTCTCCCATTCGGGTGTGCAAGTTTCTGTAGTATGCTATCAAATCGACCCCCGATTGACTTTGACGGTCTCCCATTCGGGTGTGCAAGTTTCTGTAGTATGCTATTAAATCGACCCCCGATTGACTTTGACGGTCTCCCATTCGGGTGTGCAAGTTTCTGTAGTATGCTATTAAATCGACCCCCGATTGACTTTGACTGTCTCCCATTCGGGTGTGCAAGTTTCTGTAGTATGCTATTAAATCGACCCCCGATTGACTTTGACGGTCTCCCATTCGGGTGTGCAAGTTTCTGTAGTATGCTATTAAATCGACCCCCGATTGACTTTGACGGTCTCCCATTCGGGTGTGCAAGTTTCTGTAGTATGCTATTAAATCGACCCCCGATTGACTTTGACTGTCTCCCATTCGGGTGTGCAAGTTTCTGTAGTATGCTATCAAATCGACCCCCGATTAACTTTGACGGTCTCCCATTCGGGTGTGCAAATTTCTGTGGTATGCTATTAAATCGATCCCCGATTGACTTTGACGGTCTCCCATTCGGGTGTGCAAGTTTCTGTAGTATGCTATTAAATCGACCCCCGATTGACTCTGACGGTCTCCCATGCGGGTGTGGAACTTTTTTGGTATGTTGTAAAATATGACCGAGGTGCCTCTACCCCTTACCATAGTGAAATAGTGCCATCCAGCGTACAAGGGCGGACGTTTTCATCACCGTCTCCCACTCGGTGTGTGCAGATTCTCGGATCATTTTGTAAAGTATGCTCTTAAATCGACCCCCGATTGACTTTGACGGTCTCCCATTCGGGTGTGCAAGTTTCTGTAGTATGCTATTAAATCGACCCCCGATTGACTTTGACTGTCTCCCATTCGGGTGTGCAAGTTTCTGTAGTATGCTATCAAATCGACCCCGATTGACTTTGACGGTCTCCCATTCGGGTGTGCAAGTTTCTGTAGTATGCTATTAAATCGACCCCCGATTGACTTTGACGGTCTCCCATTCGGGTGTGCAAGTTTCTGTAGTATGCTATTAAATCGACCCCCGATTGACTTTGACTGTCTCCATTAGGTATTGTGCAAGTTCCGGTAGTATGCTATCAAATCAGGCCCGATTGACTTTGTGATCTCCCATTGGTGTGCAAGTTTCTATGGTATGCAATCAAATCGACCTTTGATTGACTTTGGCGGTCTCCCATTGGTGTGCAAGTTTGTAGTATGTCGTCGACCCCCGATTGACTTTGGCGGTCTCCCATTGGTCTTGAAGTTTCTGTAGTATGCTATTAAATCGACCCCGAATGACGGCTGTATCTCCCATTGGTGTGCAAGTTTCTGTGTATGCTCTCAAATCGACCCCGATTGACTTTGACGGTCTGCCATTGGTGTGCAAGTTTCTGTAGTATGCTATCAAATCATTGATTGACTTTGACGGTCTCCATTCGGGTGTGCAAGTTTCTGTAGTATGCTATTAAATCGACCCTGATTGTCTGACGGTCTCCATGCGGGTGTGGAACTTCTTTGGTATGTTGAACAATATGACCGAGGTGCCTCTAGCCCTTACTTTAGTAAAATACTGCCATCCAGCGTACAAGGGCGGACGTTTTCATCACCGTCTTCCACTCGGTGTGTGCAGATTCTCGAATCATTTTGTAAAGTATGCTCTTAAATCGACCCCCGATTGACTTTGACGGTCTCCCATTCCGGTGTGCAAGTTTCTGTAGTATGCTATCAAATCGACCCCCAATTGACTTTGACGGTCTCCCATTCGGGTGTGCAAGTTTCTGTAGTATGCTATTAAATCGACCCCCGATTGACTTTGACGGTCTCCCATTCGGGTGTGCAAGTTTCTGTAGTATGCTATTAAATCGACACCCGATTGACTTTGACGTTATCTCATTCGGGTGTGCAAGTTTCTGTAGTATGCTATTAAATCGACCCCCGATTGACTTTGACTGTCTCCAATTTGGGTGTGCAAGTTTCTGTAGTATGCTATCAAATCGACCCCCGATTGACTTTGACTTCCTCCCATTCGGGTGTGCAAGTTTCTGTAGTATGCTATCAAATCGACCCCCGATTGACTTTGACTGTCTCCCATTTGGGTGTGCAAGTTTCTGTAGTATGCTATTAAATCGACCCTCGATTGACTTTGACTGTCTCCCATTCGGGTGTGCAAGTTTCTGTAGTATGCTATCAAATCGACCACCGATTGACTTTGACTGTCTCCCATTTGGGTGTGCAAGTTTCTGTAGTATGCTATCAAATCGACCCCCGATTGACTCTGACGGTCTCCCATGCGGGTGTGCAAGTTTCTGTAGTATGCTATTAAATCAACCCCCGATTGACTTTGACGGTCTCCCATTTGGGTGTGCAAGTTTCTGTAGTATGCTATCAAATCGACCCCCGATTGACTTTGACTGTCTACCATTTGGGTGTGCAAGTTTCTGTAGTATGCTATTAAATGGCACCGATTGACAGCGATTATCTCATTAGGGTGTGCAGAGTTTCTGTAGTATGCTATTAAATCGACCCCCGATTGACTTTGACTGTCTCCAATTTGGTGTGCAAGTTTCTGTAGTATGCTATTAAATCGACCCAAGATTGACTTTGACGGTCTCCCATTTGGGTGTGCAAGTTTCTGTAGTATGCTATCAAATCGACCCCCGATTGACTTTGACTGTCTCCCATTTGGGTGTGCAAGTTTCTGTAGTATGCTATTAAATCGACCCCCGATTGACTTTTCCGCGGTCTCCCCATTCGGTGTACTTGGAAGTTTCATGGTATGCTATTAAATCGACCCCCGATTGACTTTGACGGTCTCCCATTCGGGTGTGCAAGTTTCTGTAGTATGCTATTAAATCGACCCCCGATTGACTTTGACTGTCTCCCATTCGGGTGTGCAAGTTTCTGTAGTATGCTATCAAATCGACCCCCGATTGACTTTGACGGTCTCCCATTCGGGTGTGCAAGTTTCTGTAGTATGCTATTAAATCGACCCCCGATTGACTTTGACTGTCTCCCATTCGGGTGTGCAAGTTTCTGTAGTATGTTATCAAATCGACCCCCGATTGACTTTGACGGTCTGCCATTCGGGTGTGCAAGTTTCTCTAGTATGCTATCAAATCGACCCCCGATTGACTTTGCCGGTCTCCCATTCGGGTGTGCAAGTTTCTGTAGTATGCTATTAAATCGACCCCCGATTGACGTTGACGGTCTCCCATTCGGGTGTGCAAATTTCTGTAGTATGCTATTAAATCGACCCCGATTCCCGACTTTGGCCGGTCTCCCATTGGTGTGCAAGTTTCTGTAGTATGCTATTAAATCGACCCCCGATTGACTTTGACTGTCTCCCATTCGGGTGCGCAAGTTTCTGTAGTATGCTATTAAATCGACCCCCGATTGACTTTGACTGTCTCCCATTCGGGTGTGCAAGTTTCTGTAGTATGCTCTCAATTCGACCCCCGATTGACTTTGACGGTCTGCCATTCGGGTGTGCAAGTTTCTGTAGTATGCTATCAAATCGACACCCGATTGACTTTGACGGTCTCCCATTCGGGTGTGCAAGTTTCTGTAGTATGCTATTAAATCGACCCCCGATTGACTCTGACGGTCTCCCATGCGGGTGTGGAACTTCTTTGGTATGTTGAACAATATGACCGAGGTGCCTCTAGGCCTCTAGTAAAATACTGCCATCCAGCGTACAATGGCGGACGTTTTCATCACCGTCTTCCACTCGGTGTGTGCAGATTCTCGGATCATTTTG